>NC_056747.1:354219471-354519471 GCF_019279795.1 Protopterus annectens | reverse complement strand
TGCATGTTATAAATGGGACAGTTATAAATGGGACAGTTTCAAGCAAGCTGGAGAGACACAGGAATTTTATGACATCGACTAGGGTGACTGTAATGATGAGTTTTTTTACTCAACCAAGGGCAAGAACTATGGCAATTGGAGAAAGGGAGAGAAATGGAAAATGAAGTATTAATTTTGTCATCAGGTAGGAAGCATGGAAATTTGAGTTTTAAAAGTGATGATATTACTACAACAAATCAAGTAATAAATACCTACAAAAATTTTAGCATCTATAATTATAGTAATATTAAATTGGAAAAAGCTCATTTCAGTATATTGTCAAAAGGGATGAAATTTATTCCAACGCCCAAATTCAATCTAGTGGATAATATATTAGAAGTAAAAAATATACTAGGAAATTGAATTTGGCATTGTCTTTTGGAGATAAGCCAAATGAGAACAGTGATAATACAGACAAACTAAGGAAAAAGAGTTGTTTTATTCCATTGGCAAATCCTAGGGTTCAAACGTATGAAAATAGTGTTACTAGAGAAATATATGCACTTAATCATAATAACAAAAAGCAGAAGAGAAAGTACAATCTGTCTAAGGTGGAATGTGAGGTTTTACACGAGTTGCAATGTAATAAAAACATTAGGATCATGAAGCCTGACAAAGGGGGTGGTGTCGCATTCTACGACACCACCACTTATAATGCTGCTATTTTTGACATCTTGCACAATTCAGGCAATTATGACACTATATCACTCAATGAGATAAATATTGCATACAGGAGAATAGATATGTACCTGGAAGAATACTTCATAGAACAGAGAATCTCAGAGGATTTATACAAATTTATGATAGTAGATTTTCCCATTTTGGCAACTATAGTAGGGATACCAAAGGTACATAAAGATATCCTGAATCCACCACTACGCCCTATAATTTCTGGGAGTAAATCTAAAACCTTTCCCTTAGGTGTAGTCATAGACACACTATTGAAACCTATATATTTGAAGGTCAAGCATCTAGTGAAGGATTCTTGGGAATTTCTTAAGAATTACCCTACAAATGTGGATTATAAAAACATCATATTTTCTACAGTGGATGTTATTGATCTATTTAGCAGTATACCTATAGATGAAGGTTTAGAAGCCTTCACTAGAAGTTTGAGAAAACACACGGATTTGACATGGGATAGAATATCTTTATTGGTAGATCTAATGAGTATAATATTGCAAAACAATTTCATCTATTTTGAGGGGGAATTGTTTAGACAAACCAGGGGAGTGGCTATGGGTGCGGCTTGCGCACCCATTTTTGCCAACTTGGTTATGTTGGACTGGGAGGAAAGGACAATTTTCAACAGTCCACATTATAACTTAATAGCATATTACTCCCGGTTTCTTGACGATATATACATATTATGGAAAGGGGATATTAATACATTCTCTAAATTTTTGCAGTACATCAATTCCAGTAGTGAATTTTTGAAATTTACTTCTGAATACAACAGCACTGGTGTGCCGTATTTAGACACTTTGGTAAGTTTTGTGGATGGCAGCTTGAAGTGAAATATATTTAGAAAAGCTACATTTACTAATTCTTACTTAGACTTCAGCAGTTTTCATCCTATTAATGTCAAAAGGAATATATACAAAGGCCATTGTATCAGGGCCATACGTATGACGTCCGAATATGTGGATACCATTAAAGAAATAGATTTTATTACTACATTATTTTTGGAAAGGGGTTATGACATAGAAATTATGAAGGATATTTCTTCGTATGTCATTAGTCAGAGGGGTAGTAGATACACATCATTGTTAGGGAGTAATAAAACATTGGGTAATGAGGATTCTCATAATTTGATACCAGATGAATTGGAATCTATAGGGAGCAATAGACACAAAAATTTTGATAGAGCATGTATATTAGAATACGGGCATTTAATCACATTATAAAGGACATAATGCATAAGAACTGGCATTTATTGACAGATGAAAAAGCAGTGGCTGATATTGTTGGAACAGCTCCTAGTTTTATTAATAAAATGGGCAGAAATATCAAGAATTTGTTGGAGTGTAACATTGGAAGTAAGAAAACGGCTGACACACATACAGGAAAATGTGGGTTTTGCAACCAATGTCCCAGCATATATGAAAAAAGCCCTATAATTTTGCTAAATAACAATAGGAATAAGATTTACACATCTAAGGGTAACTGCAGGACTAAAATGCTAGTGTATATTGTTTTGTGTACAGTCTGTCCCTCATTTTATATAGGGAAGACCGAGAGACAATTTAGACAAAGAATATACTCACATCTATATTGCATTAAAAGGAAAGATACAAAGAACGCCTTAGCAAGGCATACGGTGGAAAAAGGAGCGGAGCAAAAATTCAAGTTCGCCATATTAGAAGTTATTAAGAGAAATCCTAGGGGTGGAAACTTGAAAAACTACCTAGCTTATAGGGAACTATTTTGGCAGGTACTAACGGATGCTAACACAGCTCCAGGTATAAATGACTTCTTTTCAATAAAGTCATTGTTATTGTTGAATAGTTAAATTAGATTTTAGCTACACAACTTTTAATTTCAAATATTACATATGCTAACATTAATAAACATCAGGGGGTAAATAGTTATGTATTATACTTAATATCAACAGATAAATGATTTAGGGGATATACTTAATATTAACAGATAAATGACTTAGGGGATATATTTATGTGTTTTTTAAAAAAGCTTTTAAAAAAAGTCTCAGTAAGCTTATTGCATTAAATTGTTATATATATATATATATATATTGTTATATTGTTATATAAGCTTTGAAAGGGGTATTTTTTATTAATTAATGAAATGTTTGGCGCCATTTTTTATATAAATTGAACACTGGTGCATGTAATTATTGCTCTGATGAAACTCGTTGTGACGAGTGAAAGCGCTCAACGAAAGTAGTGTGGATATTCATTAAATTATCTGGATTTTATTTTGGTTCCGGTGGATTTATTTTGCTATCTTTGCTGTGAAGGTATTTTCCGTTTGGCCATTCTTGTTTGGTACTTTTGGGTCGATCCACACGGTTCTTTTGCACTTTTATTTGTAGTATATATAGTTAAGGCAGGCATTCAACCAGTGGTCATTTGTTAAAAGAACATCTTTTCAAAAGTACATCTTTACAAGAGTGATGTGGTAGCATGAGCTGCAAGGACCAGCCATTGTCACAGAAGTTAGAATATTTTGTGTCCTTAAACAGTTATTCTTTTAATTTATTTCTTCATAATTGTACTATCTTTTTACTTTTAATAGCAGTAGTGGAGTGTGCTACAGTTAACGGCTGCTTTGGTTTCTTTTTACTTTTAGAGTGTGTTTTCCATTTCAGCTTGGTTGGTTGTGTGTGTGTGTGTGTGTGTGTGTGTGTGTGTGTGTGTGTGTGTGTGTGTGTGTGTCTGTGTGTGTCTGTGTGTAAAATGCCCCTGTTAAATAAGCAAGCTGTTTACAGTCACTCAGGCTCAAACCCTGTACCTTGGGTACAGGGTAGCAAGAGCCTGAATTCCCTACCCACCACCACTTGTGATTTTTGCTTCATATTTTTGTTCTGTTCCTCATAAAATCTGTGGTTTTCTGGATTTTTGTGGCAAATCAGTGAGAACTGAATTCACTAAATAATGACAGGTATTCGAATTTCAGATGTCATATTCTTCAGAAAATACACAGTAACACAAAACCTTTTATTCTAGCAATTTTCTAAGTTTATAAGATCAATATTCGAAATTTGTCCCTGTTTTTGAGGCTGTATCCCCCCATTAATGGCTTTGTGCAGGTTTTTTGTGCTTAAGAGGTTGAGAGCTATGGTGAGAACTGAATTTGCTAAATGTTAGCTATTTAAGTTTCAGTCTTCCTAACTTTCAGGAAACACATGGTGGTAACACAACATTTTATTGTAGCAACTTTCCAAGATTATGCAAGCAATGTTTAAAATGTGTCCCTGGTTTTTGGGCTTTTGTCCCCCTAATAAATTTTGGCTTTTCCCAGATTTCTTGTGCTGCAAAGTTGAGAGATACAGCTGAGTGTCGAGTGGATTTTACAAGGAGCTGAGAGCTTCAGGGGAAGAGAAGTTTAGTGATGTTTATGCCAAGTCTGCTTGTATTGTTAGTAGCACAACAGGTAGAATACTTGCTTTTGATGCAGAAGGCTGTGGGTTCTACTCCCACAGTATGTGCAGATACATTGCTGATACTGTGTTGTACTTTTAAAGGGGGTGGATGCTGCAGTCCTGAGAATGTCCTTTTCGGTGGAGATACCTAGTAACTATGAACCTGTTATCAGTTTGCCATCCATTCCCTATTGCAATATTACTACTAATCTTTTTTTTTTTTTTTTTTAATGTAACATAGGTAATTTATTCCTCAAGGGCAAAAAGTACTTTATTTGTAGATGAAACAATGAAATATAAAGTTGTTTGCTAGTAGCAACCTCTTCATTAGTTACAGATCTCTTTAATGTGGAATTATTTTTATGACTTTTACTTTTGCAGAGATTGTGCGTATTTACTGATACTGGTGGACTGTAGAAGTTTGAGTAGACTTTAATGATGGAAATGTTCTGAACTTGGCAGTTTTGCCATTATTGGTTCATGCATTTTGTTTCATTGCTTACTGGACAAATATTCAAAGCACTACATTTAAAACACACACTAACACATGTACTTATTTATTTCCAGTTTGATGACTGGGGATGTCCACTGGGCTCAGAGAGCATGTTTTCAGTGGAGGCCCGGGGAGAAAAGCTCCATGTTACAAAGTTTAGATATAGATACAATATAGAAAAGAAGAATAATTTACAATTATGTTTCATGCTAGAGAGCAGGTGTAATTTCTTAGGTACATGTTACCTTTAGATACAGACACAATATTATTAATTAACAATTTACAGTTAAATTTCATGTTAGAGAGCAGGTGTAGATTCTTAGGTACATGGTACAAATTTGATATTTACAATATGTGCATATGTGTGGTAGCCTATAGATCATAGCTAGAGAGGCTAGTAATCATAGCTGGAGAGGGGTTTAGAGGTGGAGAGAGACTTATAGGACTAGGTGGGGAGAATACAGTTGCATTTTCTGTTAGAGTAAAGGTAGGAATGTAACTGAGATTTAACGTTTTCAAAGTTTGCACAGGTCCTTAGAGAGGAAGGAAGAGAATTCCATGTTTTTTGCTAAGGAAAGGGATAGCAGGAGCTGACCAGCAGGGCGATTGGGTTTTTGGACACAGATTAGGTTTTGGTGAGTAGATCTGAGAGTTCTCTGAGGGGTGTAGTGGAGAAGGATGTTGCATAGAGCAGCGCACTTAGAGGGTTGAAAGATTAGTTTGTGGGCTGTGGTAATCTGAAGATAGTCTAGATGGTTGGATAGTTCAAGCCAGTGTAAAAAATTAAGGGTAATACAGTGATGGGAGGAGTATTTGGCTTTGGTGACAAATTTAGAAATCTTATTATAACAGACTTCCAATTTTGAAGTGAGTGTGGCAGATAAGTTAGTTAATAGAGGAGCACCATACATTAGTGAGGGGAGTAGATAGGTAGTGCAAGTGTTTGTCTGGTGGAAGGAGAGAGAAATTGGATGTTCCTGTATAGCATACCAAGTTTTATATGGGTTTTCTTAATGTTTTGCTGGATGTGAGTGTTGAATTTCAGGTGTTCATCAATAGTAACTCCAAGTAGTTTGGCAAAGGGAACAACTTCTATAGTGGAGTTATTTTGACTAATGATTTGGAATGAATCTTTATCAAGAGGGGAAGCTTTTGAGTGAGAGAATAATAGTAGTTTGGATTTATTGGCATTCAGTGAGAGGTGATTCTGAAGCATCCAATTTTCAGTGGTGGAGAAAGCAGCTTGGGTCAGTGTCTGAAGCTCTGGGAGGGTGGTGGCACTGCAGATTAATGTGGAATCATCTGCATATTATACAATTTTGGTATTGGGTATGGCTTTGTGGAAATTGTTAATAAAGATGTTAAACAGCATTGGACCGAGTATGGATCCCTGGGGTACCCCAGTGGGGGTGGGAAGGAAGTTTGAGGTGCCTGTCCCCCATTTTACAGCTTGAGATCTGTTGGAGAGGTAGCTAGAGAACCAGGATAAGGTATTCTGTCAGAGATTAAGGTCAGAGAGATGGTTTAGGAGATGGGTGTGGGAGATGGTATTGAATGCCTTGAACAGATCTAGAAGAACAGTAAAAACTATTTTCCATAGTCCCAGGCAAGATTTATTGTCTCTAGGAAGGAGAGAAGTGCAGTGGTTGTACTATGGCCTGGATGGAAGCCATGTTGGGTTGGAGTGATTAGTTGGTTATTGGCTAAGAATGGCATGAGCTGAATATGAATGCATTTTTCTAGTAGTTTGGAAATTGGGGAGAGGATGGCTATGGGGCGGAAGTTGGAGATGTTATTGTTTTTGCCTCCTTTTTGGAGAGGTAGAATGAAGGCACTGCACCATAGTTTGGGAACATAAGATTCTAGCATGGATCTATTGATCAGGATACTAATGGGAAGAGCGATACCATCTGCGGCTATTTTTAGGAAGGAGGATGGGATATTGTCAGGGGCATTGGAGCAAGGTTTTAATTTGGAGAGTAATTTTTTTATATAGGATGTTGAGATGGTTTTAAGGTTGAATATAGGCGGAGGGTTGGAAGTGGAGGGTGTTGGTGGTGGTGAAAGGGTGGATTGAGGGGAGGGGTTATTGTTAGGGAAGGTTTTGGTCAGTTCAACTATGGAGTTAGTGAAGAAGGAGTTGAATAGAGAGGCTATTTCAGGGTCAGATTTGCTGGTGTCAGGGCAGGGGTTGCTTTTGGTACCTGGGTTGAGAACAGAATTAATGGGGTTCCAGAATTGTTTTGGGCTTTTAGATTGGTTAGATTGGAGTTTAATATAGTAGGACTTTTTGTCTCTGATGATTTGTTTTTTAGCAAGATTGTAGAGATGTTTATATTTAAGAAAAGTTTCAGGCTGCTTGTTTTGATGGTATGTTTTCCAGGATTTGTCTCTTTGTAGCATACGTTTTTGGTATCTTTGGTTAGCCAAGGGGCGGATTTGGTTTTTACTTTTTTTGTTCTTGGTGGCGCTAGGGTGTTGAGGATGTTTAAGGAGGAAGAATTGAAAAATTCTACGGCATTATCTAGTGGAAGGGTTTTTAGTGGGTTCCAGTTTGTTTGTTTCAGGGAGTTAGAGAAGGTAGTTGGGTCAAAGTTCGTAAAGTTATGTGTGTGGATGAAGTGGTGTAGGTGAGGAGAGAAGTGGGTAGCTTGGTAGATAAATGCTGGCAAGTGGTCGGGTGTGATGCCAGAGTTTAAGATTTTATTGGGATGGGAAGCAAGGATCCATTCTAGTGTGGTACCTGGGAGGTTAGTTTTATTGGGCCTGGTGATGGAGTTGGTAATTTGTGTATAGTTAAATAGATTGATGAATATGGTGGGATTGGGGTTATTGATTTTATTCCAATCGATGTTTACGTCTCCAAGTATATAGGTCTCCTGCTTAATATTGGTCGAGGTCCAGAAGAGTATGTCCTCCAGAGTAGTGGTATTGTTACCGGGGGGGGGGGTATAGAGAGCAATGATGCAAATGCTTTTGTGGTTATTTAGTTTTAGCAGGCCTGTTATTAGTTCTGTATTATTGAATGTGGGGATAGGATTAGGGTATGGAGTGATGGATAGTAGGTTAGAGTAGATTAAGGCTACCCCACCACCTTTTCTGTTTGGGCGGTCGTGTCTGAGGGATTGGAATCCAGGAGGAAGGATTTCAGAGTCACTAATGTGAGGTTTTAGCCATGTTTCTGAAATGGCTACAATGTCGGGTTGGTTGTAGTTCAACCAGGCATGGAATTGGGTTACTTTATTTCTTAAACGTTATTATTATGTATTATGTAGTATTACTTGTATTATACAAGGAATATAATTTAATACAATCAAGAAGGTGTATCAAAGAACACATGTATGTTTCCTGTGCAAGGGGCCTATGATTTGAAAACAGCCCAAATGTTATCTTTATCCGCCACTGGCTAGATGCATTTTCTTTGAATGTGGGTCAGTGCTGTTTCAATGAATGTGAGTTTCAAGGGCAAAGATGTTTTAATGCTAAATCTATTTTCATTGTGAGACTGCATGGCTTTGTTTAGCAGATGTCTATTAGTGTTTGTGCTGTAAAATGTAAAATAAAAGTTTTAAATGAAATCCAAATCATTGTAGAAGTAAAGCAATATGCACATTACAATGTTTATGGTAAATGGGGTGAAATAGCCAAGTAATGGGACATTGGAATGACTGCAGGGGGAGAGCTGTATATAGGGGGGCTCATTCGACCATGATTTTGTGAGGGGGAAGGGCAACAAACTCAGACAGCCCCAGGTGGCACAAACTGTAGCTACTCCACTGATCAGTTGGCCACGGAGAATGACTTTTGGAGGTCCTAGCAAACTATAATATTCTTTTGCTAAGATTAGAATATTGCCTACCATTAAATGCTCTACTTTTACCATAAAACCCACATACTGCAAGTCACCAAAAACAAAATTCTAAGGTTCATCATCTTCTCCCTTCCCAGTGAACATCATTGCTACACATTCTAAAAAATGGTTACCATTTACTACAGGGTTGGGGCCATATTTTGGTTGTCTGTTCAGTTTGCATTTGAAAGCTGATATCCCACAATTCCACTGGAGTGGACGGGGTTACACAATTATGTATGCAAATGTTATGTTAATCAGTGCACAGATTTGTACCTATTTTTCATGGGCTTTGTCCAGATTTTTGATGATTCCAGGTTGAGAGGTATGACTATCTCTTGTTGCCTCATGTCTGCAGATAGCCAATTCTAAACAGCTGGGTCTAACAGAGATAGTTCTTTCTCCCATGGAGGTTTTAAAATGAGGCCTAATGAGGGTAATACTATATTGCTGGTTCTCTCTAAGTAACTAGTTAGGCTTCTTGATTTGTAATTTTGTTTCGGGGTGCAGTGTTCCATTTTAACAGCATTTGACACCTAAGTAGAAATGTGGCTCTGATATTTACATGTAGCCAGTTACATTGCTGTAAAGGTTAGTAGTGATATGTTTGGGGTTCTGGAAGAACACATGCAGATTTTGTTTATAGTAACTTGTATTTTACATATGTTTGAGCTGGATTGTAAGGTTACAAGAGCAATCCCATGTTTGATTTTTATGGTTAAGCACATTTTAGTTATAGGGGAGGAAGTGTGAGATTCTATAGCATAATTTTAGTTGATGGAGTATTTTACCAATGATATTATCATTATTTTTGCTGATAATGAAGGTTTTGGCCTAATATTTGGTTTCTTTTATTTGGAGATGTAGATATTTCATTTATTAATAGATATCTTGTTTATTAATACTGCCATATGTTTGATGAAAACATGTGGCATTGCTCTGGAAGCAGTTTTTTTTTGTAGGATTATTGCTCAAAATTCAGACTAGTGTTTTGTCTTTGAAAATTGCTTTGTATAGTTATGATTGTTTGGTTTATTAGTGGGGAAAAGCATGCATACTACTAATTAATGGTAGCTGTTTTATTGTCTGGGAGTACTGTATTTCCAAAGGATGTTGACGTCCCCCTTGTTGACTGTCACAATAGTTAAGTGATCAGCCTTCCATTTCAATATGTCTTCAACCAGTGTCACACAATGATCTGAAAGTGCACAAATGTCTGCAATTGTTAACTTTTAAGGGTTCATACTGAGAATGAAAAAAGATCCATTTTATTTTGTGCTTGAAAACTATATTGGTTGACCATGAGCGTCATCTGTCAGCCCTGTAGGACTTGTCCTTGTAAGTATGAATAGGTGTTAACAATATTTCTGAAAGGTTCTGGCCATTCAGCTGATACAGATGTAGCCAAACTTCAAGCACTACCATCTTGTTATTAATACTTCTGCTGCTGAGGTGTGCTGACTTTATGAGATGAGTTTTATTCCAAGCCTGGTCCTAGTAATAGATGAGTGGGCAGCTGTCAATAGTTCTTCCTGAACTGGGATGGATGTCTCTTGTTCAACATAAGGATAGATGAAAAACAGGTATATCTTGTTTATAATATATTCTTGAAGATGAAGTGTAACAAGGAAATCTTTTTTTTCTTTTGCAAAGAATCTTAATTTGTGCTTGTACTGGGTGCCAGGCAAAAATGTGATGTAGTTGTAATTGATGCTTTAATGTGTACTCACAAACTGTGAGTAATTTGCTTTGTATACCTACATCAAGACTGCAGTATCTTGGAAAGTCCCTTTAATTCAAGGTGCAGGTATTTTGGAGTTTATATATATATATATATATATATATATATATATATATATATATATATATATATATATATATATATATAAAAGACATGAGGGCATTGAAGTGGAAAAGCACCCCCCCTGTAAAAAAAAAAAAACACTTTTAAAGTTTTTATTTTAAAGCAAGTTTCAGATTTCATTTTTTGCTCTGTATTTGCAGTTTTATAATTTTAGTTTTCATTGTGAATCTTGACTGCTTCATGTTTTTGTCACGGAGACTTGATCTATAGCTAGAAATTGAATCACATGCTGTATGAAGAGGGATTCAGTATAGCTTATATTAAAGTTTATTCTCTAAACAGCTGTATTACAATTGTCAATAGATAGTAAGTCTTTAGTGGCCAAAAGTTAGTTGTTAGCAGTCAAAGCCAGGAGACACAGTTGGCTAAATAATCCTGACATTGGAATTAGTTTTGTCCTTAGACAAAATAAGTGAACTGCATATGATGTGGGGTTGGGTTAAGGGGTGAGATCAATTTTGTTTTCATTTGAAGGTAATCAGTTACATGGAGCTGTGTTAGATGCCACAGTTCTAACTGCAGGCATTTTGTACAAGCATGAAGATGCAATGAAGCAACAGCAAATCTCATGGCAAATACCCAGTGCAGGTGAAATGAAACTGGTTCTCTCAATTAAAAGCATAAAATCCATTTCCTATGGCGATGTAAGCATTGTAAAAGCACATTTTGAGCAGGTATGTCCTACTAAATTGCTGACTGCTGGAGGTACAAAGGAGAGTCTTATCTAAAGACTGTCATAGTTAACATGAATAGCTGAATTTATATACAGGAATAGAAGATAACAGAGTTTCTGATCAGTAATGTCAAAGCGATTCTCAAGGCAGGTTTGATCCACAGAACAATTTGTTCAACAGAAATGTCAGTATTGTACAGCCATTATAGGTATTTCTGCTTATTGTATGTTATCTGTGGTTTTGCCTTACAGCAAGAGGTTCTCTGGTCCATTCCTTGGCTGGGTTGCCTTTTGTGCGGAGCCTGCACGTCCTCCCTGTGGTTGCGTGGGTTTCCTCCGGGTGCTCCGGTTTGCTCCTACATCCCTAAGACATGCTGTAGGTGGATTGGACACTCTAAATTGGCCCTAGTTGTGAGTGCATGCATGCGTGTGTGTGCCTTCTGTGGAAGGTTGGGTGCCGGGCTGGCAACTCAACACCGTAAAACTCCACTGCCAATCATGAGTGGACAGGTGATCTGCCGTGGCGACCCCTAACCGGGAAAAGCCAAAAGAAGAAGAAGTATGTTGTCTGTGGTTTAGAAAGATTTCAGGTTGCACTAATGCATTGTTTAAAACAGGTAAATCATAGTATGAGATCAGAGAGTTTTTTGAACATAATATTAACTTTCACAAAGGGTTATGCTGTTCTTGGGTTATGCTGTTCTTTTGAGAGTGGAACATTTAGAAAACATAAACCAACTTTCACAAAGAGCTATCTAGTTCTGTCCAAAGCAGAACAATTAATAAATGAGCACTAATATTCATAGGTAGGTACCAGGCTATCAGTCCAAGGGCTTAAGTAACCCTAGCCAACAAGGTACCCTGGCTTTCGCCACCCAAGAAAATTATTTTCCTGTGCCCCTGTCAAGCAGAACCACAGAAGTGATCCCTGGGGTGAATTTCCTATTACCCATCCAATCATCAAGATTTTTCTTGAAGAGTGCTAATGAAGAGCTCTGTTTGACATAGATAGGTAGTCTGTTCCAGAGTATGGGAAGTCTCTGGGACAGGAATCTATCCCTCCAGCATATTCTGTTTATTGTGGTGACAAGGTTTAGGTCCCTAGAGCATGTAGCTCGGAGGGATTTGGATTTCCTTAAGTGGAGCATGTCCAACAGCTCTGGGTTTGACATAGCTTTGTATGTTAGGCAGAGATCATCTCTGAGTAGGTGATATGTGATGGAGTAAAGCTGGTGTTTTTTGAGTCGATCTACGTAAGGCATCTGTTTGAGGCCAGTAATCCTCTTTGTGAGGTATTTTTGCGGCCTTTCCAGTTGTTGTAGATGTCTTGTGAGGTACATACCAAAAGGGGCGTTGTACTCTATAATGGGTCTAATGAGTGATGAGTAGAGAGGAACAATGACCTCTTTTTTCCTGGATGAGAAACCTTTTGTGATGAGGTGTGCCACGTGGAAGGATTTCCTGACCACTGTGGTGATGTGATTATCAAAGGAGAGACTACTTTCCACTTGTGTCCAAATGTCTCTTATCACACTTTCAGTGTTAAGTAGACTACTGCCTATGTGGTAGTTCATGGGTACAGAGTTTTTACCAAAGGGGGTGACAATGCACTTTTTGGTATTGAGCTTGAGACCATGGCTTTGACACCAGGCATCTGTCTCAGTGAGGCCCTTTTGTAAGATGTCCACATCGTTAGAAGTTTCAATTTTGGCTCCTAGTTTGCAGTCATCTGCAAATTTAGTTAGCCAAAGACCTTCTGTGTTAGCCTGTACTTCAGAGAAGTAGATACCAAACAGGAGAGGACCCAGGACTGAACCCTGTGGTACTCCACTTGTCACTGGTCTGAAGTCTGATTTGGAGTCTGCTACTTTCACAGTGTGGGTTCTGTCAGTAAGCTAGTTGGTAACCCATCTTATGACATAGGGATTTATACCTAGTTTAGTGAGTTTATCTCAAATCTGTATCTGGACTAGACTAGTTACAGGAAAGATGGGAAACAAGCGTAAACGCAGGCTTTTAAACCAGTAAGTTGAAAGAGATGGAAAAACTGACAAACGGCCAATAAACTACAATTTCTGGGCCAGAAACCACTCTTGTGGTAGATATGCTACCTAGTGCTTACCACTCCCACTGATAAGCTAGAAGGCTTCCCTCCAACACAGAAAGGCTAGGGGGGCTCAGAAGCTTACAAACAGTCCTGGATAGAGCAAATCTATATCTGGACTAGACTAGTTACAGGAAAGATGGGAAACAAGCGTAAACGCAGGCTTTTAAACCAGTAAGTTGAAAGAGATGGAAAAACTGACAAACGGCCAATAAACTACAATTTCTGGGCTAGAAACCACTCTTGTGGTAGATAGGCTACCTAGTGCTTACCACTCCCACTAATAAGCTAGAAGGCTTCCCTCCAACACAGAAAGGCTTTGGGAGCTCAGAAGCTTACAAACAGTCCTGATTACAGCAAATATGTATCTGGACTAGACTAGTTACAGTAAAGGCAGGAAACAAGCTTAGAATTTTTTTTAAAGAATTTAGGCATACCTCAACTTACATACATTGAAATTTAGTATAAAGGCTCTTGAAAAGTAGGTACCTCCAGAGAAAAGTCTGGACATATAATTAGTATAAAAATCTAAATTTTGAAAAATAGGGAAATCATCACACTTGTAATAGGATTGTGGGGTACCACACAAAAAACAAGTGTAAAAATTGAGATAAAAAAAAATGATGCCAAAATGTGTAACAATGTGGGTCCTCTTTCTTTAAATTATTGGTGCCACCAGTATACCATGTAGTCTAGTTTCCTGCATATTAAATGATGTCAAAATCATGTGTAACAACAGGGATTCAGAAAATTTTGTGAAGTATAAATCAAGCCTGAAAACAGGGACAAACTTCCACGAATAATTACAGCATGTAAATGGGTCACTCAAGCCTAAAAACAAGTCCTTTCCTCAAAAATAGGTACAGTTGAGAGGTCTGAACAGATAATTTACTAAACATAAACTAATATTTACACAAAGATATGCAGCTCTATTGAGAGCAGAACATTTAGTGAACAAGCACAAACACTGACAAAGAGTTCTACAGTTCTGTCAAGAGCAGAAGTACAGTTGTGGAAGTTGAACTTACCATAACAGTAGGTGTTCTAATTATCACTGCTGCAGTAGCCTTAATATATGAGTTACATCCTGCCAAGGATATAACAGCTGGCCAACTTCCAAAATTTCAGGACACCTTTTGTGTTCCCAAACTGTCAAGCAGCTTGAGCTGAGCTGACTAAAAGACAAGTTTGGGTGCAAAGCCCTTCAGAGCTTTCCTGCCAATAGAGAAAGGGAGACTGAACCCTGAAAAACAAGGCTGGGAATAACAAAAAATAAATGTCCACACATTGGCATGAAAAAAAAAAACACCAAAAACAAAGGAGATGGAGGGAGGGAGTGGCTACTGCAGTAGGGATCATTCGAACATCTGATGTTATGGTAAATTCAGCTTAACACAACTGTACTATGTTCATAATATTGATCACTGCTGCAGTAGCCTTAGCTACATGGGTAGATTATCATAGCTAACTATATTTGGGAGGAAGAAGGAGAAGGGTCCAGGAGCCCTTGGAGAATGGTCCCAGAAAAGCTTGATTTAGACTTAGTGAAGGTACCAAGCTAACAGTGCTTTGTAAAAGTATGCACAGGGGACCAAGTCACAGCTTCTAGAATACTTCTAGAATCCAACTCTTTCTAAAAAGCCATAGATGAAGCCAAGGCCCTGGTAGAGTGAGCTTTGATCCTACCTGGAATAGATTTCTCATGGTGACTATAACAAAAGGTAATAGCCTTAGGCAGCCATTTGGAAATAGTCTGTTTTGACACCGGTTGTCCCTTCTTCTTCCCTTCACAAGAAATGAACAATTGATTTGAAGATCTGAAAGATTTAGTTCAGTCAAGATAGTACCTGAGCTGTCTGTGGACGTCCAACATATGGAGCATCCTTTCTCCATCATTAAGTTCAGGAAAGAAAGCAGTGAAATGGATCGTTTGACTTAAAGTAAACTTTTTACCACTTTATGCATAACAGAAGGATTTGCTCTCAAAGAAACTCTGCCCTTGTGAAAAATAGGTTGGGTTGACTCACCATAAGATCTTGCAACTCAGATATCCTTCTTGCAGAGGTCAGACCAGTCAATAAAACTGCTTTCAGTGTTAAAAACTTCAAATCAGCCAGATTAGCTGGTTCAAATGGAGCAAGGGTTACTTTATCTAATACAAAATTAAGATCCCAAAGAGGGGCCACCAGTTTAGTTAGAGGCTTCTTATGCAACTCCCCCTTTCAAGTACATTTTGACATGTGACTACCCTGAAAGAAGAGGCTCCATGGACATACGTGCTGAAATGGCTGCTAAATGAATCTAGACAGAGGAATAAAAAAGGCCATAGAATAGAAAGTCACATAAATATTGCAAAACCAGAGAAAAACTAGCCCTGAATAGGTACTGGTTATGTTTTTAGCACCAAATAGAAGACCTTTTCCATTTGCTTATATTTGATTTTCTAGTAGCAGGCTTTCTTGCCTCCATTTGCTGCATGTCTTTGGTAAACAGGTGCCTAAAGGGATTTAAGACGCTATCATCCAGGCAGTCAGTTAACGTTGGTTGGTGTCTGGGTGTATCAAACACCTCTGTTCTTGTATAAGTAGATCTAGTCTGTGAGGAAGCTTGAGGTAATTGCCCCTGGCTATTTACAAAGGGAGAGAGAACCACAGTTGTCTGGGCCGGAAGGGAATCACCACAATGATCTTATGGGATTCCTTCTGAATCCTCAGAAGTACCCTGGATATTAGTGGAAAGGGTGGAAAAGTATACAGGAACTTTCCTGTCCAAGGAAAAAAGGCATCTGTCTTCTAAGGCCTTCTTGCATGAAGTCCTGAAGCAGAATCCTGACAGCTGATTGTTCAAAGAGGAGGCAAAGAGGTCTGCTTGAGGAACTCCCCATAGGTGGATCAAATCTTGGAAGACCCCCGGATCTAGTTTCATTCACGAGGGTCTAACCTGGTCCTGCTCAATTTTTCTGCCACACAATTTTGCTCTGATGGATGCCTGTAGTATATAGTATATAGCATATAGTATATAGTATATCACTGGATGTCTGTAGAGTGAGATTGTGCTGTGAAGCTATACCCCAAGTTGACATGGCTAGTCTGCAAAGTGGGTACAGCCTGGTTTCCCCTTGCTTTTGGATGTACCACAGCACTGTGGTATTGTCTGTAACCACTTGAACAGGTCCCGGAGACAAAAGATGGTTCAGAGAATTGAGTGTCTTGATGACGGCAAGCATTTCCTTGATATTTATGAGCTTGTGTCTGTCCTTGGTCTCCCACACCCCCTGCACTTTTATCTCTGCTAAAACTGCTCCCCAAGCAAAGTCTGAAGTATTTGTAGTGACTGACTGTTTTGGAGCCGGTAGGGAGAAGGGGAGATGTTGATTTAAGGAGATCTCTTGTCTCCACCAAGTGATTTCTCTTCTGACAAACCCAGTACTGGAATCTGAAAAGATAAAGGGTGTGGATGCTGGGACCAAAGATATTTCAGATACCACTATATCTTTCTTATGTAGAGTCTTGCCAGGGGTATCATGAGAATCATAGATGCCATAAGACCCAACATCCTGAGGTATTTCCTTGCAGTGACTGAAGTATGAGTTGAAAACCTTAGAAATAGATCTCAATAAAGATCTATTTTTTTTCCTGTGGAAGAAAAGATCATTGAACTGAGGTGTCTAGTTGACATCCCAGGAACACAATCGTGTGTGGGAGTCAAGAAAGACTTTTGAACATTCTCTTGGAATCTCAACTTATGCAAGAGATCCCTCACCCCAGAGAGAGAGAGATTCCTGACATTTTGAAAAAGATAAATAAATCATCTAAATATGGAAAATGTAGATACCCTGGAGCTAGACACTTTCTGAACACTCTTGGTGTTGTGGATTGTCCAAAGGGTAAGGCGGGGAACTGATAATTTGATCCAGGCACACACAACCATAAGAAACATCTGTAGTCTGTATGAATAGGAATGTGATGGTAAGCGGTGTTACCAGGAAACTTGAAAGAGGAAGAAGAGGCAACAGGTTGTGAAA
Organism: Protopterus annectens; assembly: GCF_019279795.1. Classification (NCBI taxonomy): domain Eukaryota; kingdom Metazoa; phylum Chordata; order Ceratodontiformes; family Protopteridae; genus Protopterus; species Protopterus annectens. Next base: position 354,502,322 of record NC_056747.1, on the reverse strand, counting down.
TTTGAGCAATATCACAAACAGGTTTAGGAAAGCAAGATCCAGAAGTGGTCTACCAGCATATTATTTCTTTGGGACTAGGAACATCTTTGAATAAAACCCCTTCCCCACTTGGGAAGATGGAACTGGTTCTATCACTTCTTGGGACAGCATGTGACGAAGAACAGGTGGAACCAAAACAGACTGATCTGCAAGATGAGGAATGCCCCCTGGAAAGGAGGAATTTCCTCCCACTGACATCTGCAACCCTTATTAATGATTTTCAGAACCCATACTTCTGAAACAATCTGTTGCCAAAAAGAAAAATGGAAATTCAGACTTTCTGGAAGATAAAGAGGCCCAGGGTCGAAGGGGATCAGAAGGTCTCTTGAATAGTCTTTCAGCCTTGATGGGGTGTCCTTGGTTTTAGGAGGTTTGAGACTTTTTTTTTCAATCTCCTTGCCACTTCTTAAATATCTTTTCACCTAAATTATATTGAGACTGTTCATTCTGGATTTTTTTTGTAGAAAATGAATGAGAACAAAGAAAATCCTTTGGATAATTTGGAAAAGGAGGGCTGAAAATCTAAGAGATTCCCTGGATCAGCTTGCCCCTTTCATCATACTTCTTGATTACCTCTGCAGTAGAGGGGCCAAACAAAACACTAAATCTCTTTGCAAAGGGAAAGTTTTAAATCTCATTTTTAAAATCGTCTGGAAAGTTCAGAGAATACAGCCAAGAAAACCTCCATAGAACTGTACCTGTAACCATAAACCAGAAATAAGTATCAACAGAGTCATACACACACTGCAAACAATGGTTGTGACTTTTGCAATAGAAGAAACTAAATTATTTAAAGCAGATTTTTTTTCAAAAGAAGAAACTGTAGATAAAACATTCCTCATACTTTCACAACACGTCAGAATAAACTTTACCATATGAGCCTGACAATTTAAATTTCTGAAATTCAAAGTTGCAGAAGTATACACTTTTCCCCATATCTATCAATAATTTTCCCATCCTTATTAGAAAGAGTAGGATTGGAATTCAGTATGTGCTCAGTAGCAGAGGAGTCAACTAAGGCTACACCTGCTGGGTCAGGTTTGGGAATTGTAGAATAACAGATGTGTTGTACCTTTAAGAAGCATTTCTAAGACCTGAACGTGCAGTGTAAATAGCAGGGACGTGCTCTCTTTTGTGACATTTTGTGAGTATTGCCAGAGTGTGAATATCTGTGTATGAAACAACTAGTTTGTATATATGTTTATGTTTGTATATAATAAAGCTGCTTGAATGGAACCCACAATATTCGTCTACTTTATCCTGTCTAGACGAGTGATATGGTGTCAGAAGTGGGATTCCAGAGACTGCGTTTCAAAGCCATGAGGTGCAGAGTTAACAGTGAAGGCAAACTAAGTGAACCGAGAACAAAAAAGGACCAGAAATGAACTAAAAGTAATGAAAACTTGCACAAATTATTTATTGTATAAAAAAGATAAAACTGAGCATTACAAGAGCACAAAATGCATTATTAAGCAAACAAGTAGCACAAAAATGTTTATTAAGCAAAAAATTTTATTAATTAAGCAAAATGTTTGAAATTAAGAGATCTGATAAAATGAGCACCAGAAAAGCACATTAAGGTTCAGAATTACCTCAGAGTTGCAAAATGAGCATGTTTAAAGTAAAATGGGTATGTTTAGAGTTAAAGCTAGCACAAGAAAATATATTGGGCATGAAAAGAGATTAAATGAGCAAAATGAATATAACAAAAGGGCAGAAAGGGCACATTAAGTATAAATAAAGCAAGACGACTGCATGTTTTTTAGTGAATTACTGTATTTTGGCATAAATACTACTTCCCATTGATTGGACCTCTGAATAGTATAACTAATGTTATTCGAAGTATCTCAAAGTGTGCAGAAGTGCTTACAGTCTGTGTTTATTACTGTGCATTTATTTCGAAGAGTTTGTTGTATGCAAGGTGCCACAATTTAGTAAAGTGCAGTCAAACATAGCCATTTTGAAAAGTTTCTTGTGCTGGGTGTGTCTATTCGCATACATTACAAAGTGTTTCTTGCAGAGTTGTTTAGCAAAGTATAGACATTTTGAGGAAATTTCAGTGTGCTGTGTATTATTTATTCACAAAGTGCAATTACTTCTAAATGTTTCTTACTCTGAGCTTCTTCTGCCCAGTTTACTCGCACAGTGCAATTATTTGAAATTATTTTTATACTGATAAGAGGTGATTTCAAGAATATTACAGTGCCCAGGAAACATGTTTTGCAAAGTTCAGTTATACAGAGGCTTGTTGTGCTATTGGGAGTAGTTACAAGTACTGGCATAAATTTCAGGCATCTGTACATGTGTTTGTGATCATGCATACTGGCAAAAGTCTTCACTGAGATCTATTAATATGGCAGATGGCTTTCAGAAACTGCCACTACTTGTGTTTGATCAGAATATTGCAGAGAATTGGAGAACATTTTAGCAAGGGTATGATATATTCATACAAGCAGCTTATTCTGATAAAGATGCATGCACCAGGGCATTCATTTTACTAAACCTAGCAGGGTCAGAGTTCACTGAAAGAGAGCGTTTGTTTGTATATGCACCAGCTGTATATGAAGGTGAAGGGGAAAATTATCATATTGTTGTGTGGGCTGAATCAGGGGAAGACCCAGAGTGTTTGAAGGGCACATTTAGAGAGAGAGGTTCTATCCCCAGACCAATGTTACATTGGAGAGGCATTTGTTTTACCCAAGAGATCAAAAGAAAAGAAACATTTTGCAGCTTATATTACTGACCTGAGAAATAAAGCTTAGACATGTAAGTTTGGAGACTTAAAAGATGAGTTAATAAAGGACAGGCTAATGTGTGGTATTAATAGTGTTGCTGTGAGAAAGATTTTGCTTTGTGATCGTGATTTAATGCTGAGTAAAGCTACTGAGATTTGTCAAATTCATGAAGTTACAGAAAGGCACACAAATATGCTTGTAAGGGATAAGGGCATGGTTTCAGAAAGCTCCAGAGCAAATGTAGACAGTGTGCAACATGTGGCAGGCAGAAACATCCCTAAGCACATGGCAGCTGCTGTCCCTGTGCATTTTACTAGGATGTCCCACAATCTTCTAGCAAGTTCTAAGACTATTTCAGTTAAAGGAGTATGCTCAGTGCCATACAAGGGTGAATCAGCAAAACCCAAATCAAGCTTTATTGTTAACTGTCACAATTGTGGTCCCAACCATGAGTCAAAAAGAGAAAAGTGCTTAGCACTGGGTCAGCAATGCCATAAATGTAAGAAATGGAACCATTTTCAAAATTTTGCAAATCAAGTAAGCCTCACGCTGTTATGAAGAAGGGTCATTCGAAGAAGCAAATTGATCAAGTTGAAGCACAACAGTCTTTTTTCTATGTGGATGGTGTATCAGTAATTGGTGAAAAGATTGAGGCAGTAGATTTACTGGCAAAGAATTAAGTATTTTGTACTGTCCAGATCAATGGTAAGTCCACTGAGCTCAAAGTAGACACTGGTTAAAAGTGTAGTGTTATGTCTGCAGATACTTTTGCTAAGGTGAGAACTGGTGAACAACTAAATGTGACCAGTTGTGCGAAACTTTTTGCTTATGGAGGTGAAGAAATTCAAATATATTCTATATAGTCCGAAGACCTGTGCAGTCATTATTGGGTTTCAGAGACAGTTTGAGGATGAATCTGCTTTCTTTTACCAAACAGGTTCATCAAATAAGCACATGTCCCAGTTCAAGCTTCACTACCACTATTTTTTCAGAGTATGTTGATGTTTTCCATGACAAGTTTGGCAAACTTCCAGTTGTGTATTCTATGAAGTTAGATGCAGAGATCAGTCCAGTGGTCAGACCAGCAAGAAAAGTTCTGATAGCTATTCAGAATAAAGTCAAAGCTCAGCTGGATAATATGGTGCAGCAAGGTATAATTTGTCCAGTTACAGAACCTACTGAATGGGTGTCGTCCATGGTAGCTGCTCACAAAAAAGGCTCAGACAAAATCAGAGTATGCATTGATCCAAGAGATTTGAACAGAGCATTAAAAATATCACATCATCCCATGCATACAGTCAAAGAAATCACAGCTTTAATACCGAATGTCACTGTTTTTTGTCTTAGATCCAAAAGGTTAATTTTTGGCAAGTGATGCTTGATCGCAAATCTTCATTACTGACTACATTCAGTACCCCATTTGAAAAACTACTGATTTCTTAGGATGAAATTTGAAATAAATTCTGCAAGTGAAGTCTTTCAGTGTGTGATGGAACAAATTTTTTCAGGTTATCCTTGTGCCTTAATAGTAGATGATTTGTTACTCAGAGGCAATGGTAAAGCAGAGCATGACAGAAATCTTAAGACAGTTCTAGACAGAGCACATGAAGTAAACTTAAAGCTCAATCCTCTAATGTACAAATTCAGACCATCAGAAATTATGTATGTAGGTCATTTATTTACTAGCATTTGCTTGAGACCAGACTCATCCAAGCAAGCAGCCATTCTTGAGATGCCAGCACCAGATAATGTACAAGCTCTACAACGTTTTCTTGGCATGGGCAACTATTTAGCCAGATTTATACCAGACTTAAGTGAGTTGACAGTGCCTTTGAGAGAGCTAACACATAAGAATGTTATATGGTCATGGTTTGAACATCACCAGAAAGCATTTGAAGACCTTAAGCAGAAAATAGCTACTCCACCTACATTAAGATACTATGATGTCAACAAACCAGTAACTCTTTCCTGCGATGCTTCAAAATTTGGTCTTGGTATAGTTATTCTTCAAGAGGTAGACCAGTAGCCTAGGCATCTAGAACACTTACCCAAACTGAAATGCAGGATGCTCAGATTGAGAAAGAACTTTTGGCAATAGTATTTGCATGTTCCAGGTTTATGATTATATCTATGGTCGAGATATTCAGATTGAAATTGATCATCAACCTCTAGTTACTATTTTAAAGAAGCCTATGCATTCCACTCAAGCTAGATTGCAAAAAATGATGCTTAAACTGCAAAAGTGCGACTTCAAAATGGTCTTTACAAAAGGCAAACTTCTTTATCTGGCTGATACCTTATCCAGATCACCCAGAAATACAACGGAACAGCTTGACGCAGAAAATTTTGACTTTGATGTCATGGAAGTGCATACTTTTTTCTACCACAAGACTTGATGAGCTAAGAGATCATACAAAGACTGATGCAATTTTGCAAAAGCTCAACCACTACAATAATGTTGGATGACCGCCAAAGCAATTGAGTGTACCACCTGAAGTGCAACCCTACGTTCCTTACAGAGATGAGATGTTGATGGAAGATGGCATTTTTTTTTCAAAGGTCCTAAAATTGTTACTCAACAAGAACACCTCCAGATTTTACATCTTGATCACCCAGGTTCTGAAGCTACCAAAAGAAGGGCGAGATGATTAGTATTTTGGACATCTCTAGCAAAAGACATTGATAAAGTACTTTCTTTTTGTTCAGTATGTAATAGTACTAAACCACATTTTCAAAAAGAACCACTTCAGCTAAGTCAAGTTCTTGAACTACCTTGGTCAACAGTAGCCACTGACATATTCGAGTGGAACAATCAACATTACTTAGTACTGGTAGACTCTTATTCAAATTGGTTTGAGATTGATTTAATACCTAACCTAACCTCCACTACTGTTATTACCAATTTGAAACATAATTTCTCAGTCCATGGAAGTCCACAGAAGCTTATCTCTGACAATGGTACTCGATTTATCAGTCAGTTGTTTCAAAAATTTGCATGAGAATGGGACTTTGTACATGTTACTAGTAGTCCAGAATATCCACAGTCAAATGGACTAGCTGAACGTGCAGTACAGAGTGCAAAGCAGTTTACCTGAGAAGTCAAAGCGCGACAATACCGATTTCTTTTTGAACTTACTCAATCTCAGAAACATATCCTGTGATGATACACTTGGCTCACCTGCTCAAAGACTTCTGTCTAGGCAAACCAGAACAACATTGCCTATCAGTTCCAGTTTATTGAGGCCTAAAGCTAAAACCAACAAAGCAATCAAAGCCCAATTGTTCAGAAAGCATTCTTTTCAGAAGTCCAGCTATGACAAATCAAGCAGATTTCTTTGTTCATTGAAAGAAGGAGAGACTGTGAGGATACAAATGGCCAAAGGTTTAGACTGGATTGGTCAAGTAACAAATATATGTGAAGAGCCGAGATCCTATATTGTGAAATCTGAGGGTGTAGAGTATAGGAGGAATTCGCAGACATCTACTTCCCGTACCAGAACCATTATCGCAGCATTGTTCCTGTGATACAGACTCTACATTTCAGAGTGATTCAGAGTGTTCCCATCTCAGAACATGTCTTAATTCCCACTACCATTTCTGATCATGTTAATAACGTCCCTAAGGGTGAACATTCAGAAGAGACAATCCAGTTGCTAATCTCAATTCCAGTTCATACATCACATGATTTGGTCTTATCTCCAACCCCAGTGTGAGATGCACAGCAACTTGGATGTAGCTTATTTATATGTATTTGGTTTTGCATAATTACATGATGGAAAATTACTTTGCACCTATAACATGTCAATCAATATTGTCAATGTCATTTTTCAAAGAGTGAGGATGTAGAATAACAGATGTGTTGTACCTTTAAGAAGCATTACTAAGGCCTGAACGTGCAGTATAAATAGCAGGCACATGCTATCTTCAGTGCCATTTTGTGAGTACAGCCAGATTGTGAACATCTATGTATGACACAGCTAGTTTGTATATATGTTTATGTTTGAATATAATAAAACTGCTTGAACAGAACCCACAATGTTCATTTACTTCATCCTGACTAGACAAGTGACAGGAATGGTATATAAAAATTTAAAAGATTATGAAGCTTTATACATCTTATCTGCCTTTTTAGGGACAGCTGTCTGACTATCAGGAAAATTGTAGCCAGTAAGAGACACATCCTCTAAAGCAGACAGGACAGAAGGAATGGGTGTAGTTTCTGGATAATCCTTCTGTAACAACTCATAGTATTTTCTGAGAGAGTGAGAAACCTCAGTGTTCTCCCACTGAAAACACAGGGACATTCTAGCAATAGTGTCAGAGAAAGAGAAACCCCCACAAGGAGAATCAGAAAGTAAGCTATCCTCTGAGTTTGACTCAGAAATCTGAGGACAAAACCCAGAATCTGTCCCTACATCTTCCTGTTCAGATTCAGAATCTTGAATCTCTTCAGGAAAGGAGGAATTCCTTCCTTTTATTGGAAACTACTCTTCAAGAAGGATCAATTCTCGGCTTGGGTTGGGAGTGCCTTCTGTGTGGAGTCTGCATGTCCTCCCCGAGGTCGAGTGGGCGTTCGAAAGACATGCGTTGAATGGGCGTGCCTTTGTTGAAGGTTGGGCATTGGGCTGGCAACTCGACACCATAAAAACCAACTGCCAATCATTAGCGGACCGGAGTTCCCGCTGTGGCGACCCCTAACCGGGAAAAACAGAAAGACAAACAACAACTCTTCAAGAAAGATCAATAGCCTGACTCAAACCCTGAGCCAGTCCCAGTAAACTACTCCTATCCAAAGAAATTTGAGGAGGAGTAGATACACTTTGGTTTTCTGTTTCTTTTTGACAGGAAAAATGGGGCCCAACCATGTTACTAATGGCAGCTGCTGCTTCCCCAGGGGTGGGTCACAGCATTCTGACACAACAGGGAAATCTGCTCTGTTCCCTTTCCCAAAACTGACAAGAATGGTTCTCCCTTGCTCACTGAGGGGACCGCAACAGCTGCAGAAGACATGTCTAACTCCTTGTCCATAGTGGCTACAGGTCCTACACCAGATGTACAACAAATGGCCACATCAGAATCATCCACATGCAGCTGAATCAAATTGCTAGCTTGCTGTGGTGGCAAAGACTGTTTTTTTAACTTTTTCATTTTGTAGCTGGAAGAAGGATTGATCATGGGAGTGACACTCTGTTCCATGGTCAAGCCAAAAATGGTGCGTTATGTCTCTGTCCTGGGGAAAACAAGCAACAATGCCAGTAAAAATGCAAATCCACAAAAGTTACTTTTTTGACAGAAAAATCACAGTACGGAGCACATTCAAACACTATGGCAGCCTCACAATGGTAAAATAAACACAATTTCTCCACAGAAAATATTTTATCAGTTAGATAACATTACTTTTAAATTGACAGAAATGAGTGCTCTATTTAAAAATACATTACAGTCTTGAGACAATCCATTAAAACACAGCACTCCTAGTTTAAAATAACTTTCCAGAAGAGGAAAGTAATAAAACATTAATAAAAAAATAACAAAATGGAAGTTTTTTCCCCAAACAGAACTTATCTGCTCAACTCAGGAAAGCACAAGCTGACCGTCAATCCTCAAAAGCCTCAGAGGAGCGTATTGTTTGGTGGCAGTAAAGCTCTTAAGGGCTTCACTCTTTGACTTGTCTTTTAGTCAGCTCAGTTCATGCTGCTTGACAGTTTGGGTGTGTGGAAAGTGTCCTGAAGCTTTGGAAGCTGTCTGGCTGTTATATCCTTGGCAGGATATAACCCGTATAGCTAAAGCTACTTCAGCAGTGATCACTATGAAGAACGTCATTTAGTAAACATGCACAAACATTTATAGTGAAGCCATGCTATTCTCTTAAGAGCAGAACATTTAGTGAAGAAGCGTCAACTTTCACAAAGGGTGATGCAGTACTTTTGAGAGCAGTACATTTAATAAACATGTACTACATTTACAGTGAAATTATGCAGTTTTCTTAAGAGCAGAACATTTAGTGAAGAAGCATTCACTTCCACAAAGGGTAATGCAATTCTTTAAGAGCAGTACATTCAGTCAAACATGCACTAATATTTACAGAGACTATAGAGTTCTATCAGGAGCTATAACAGTTTTATAAAATCAAGTTGCCCTACTTTATCATAAGACAAATATTTATAGGTGAGCATACTATGTCCTGCAAAAATAGGCAACTAAAAATTTGCACCACTCTGTGAAATGAACTAGCGACTTAAACATCCTTAATTAGAAAATTCAGCACAGTCAGTGCCCTGCTTCCGTGAAAGAAATAAGTAGTCTGAAATATGACAATGTAAGAATGTAACTACACATACGGAGTAATTGTTGGAGGCACAAAGAAACAGATTTGCAGCATAAGTTAAAACAACAGGACTACCCTGATTTCTTCTTACAAATGAATATTTTGTATCTTCAAAAAGCGTACTTAATACAAACTGAAAAAAATATATATTTTCCCTTAGAGTGTCCTATACAAACACTGCTGAGTGCCATTAAAACAATTAGCTGCATCACAAATAAAAACCTTTGAATTCAAATGTGTCACTTTGAAAAGGCTGTTATACAAAAACCTGAAAGTCTTCAGAGTAGTAAGTAACAATTTGCACACTATAAAGATATTCCATAATTGGAACAGCAGGGCTAAATAGAAACAAAAAGAAATATTGTTAGATAAGAGTACTACAATTTAAATTATAAACATGATGAGATAGCTACTTTCAAGTACAATTGGATATAGTATGGAGGACTATCATCAGGTCACCAATCAGTTGGTTATTTATTTGAGACATGGGTGTCAAGAGGTTTACTTTGAGAGCAAAGTTCAAAAGTTGATGCTTGACATCAATGCCAAGAACTGAAAACAAGTGAGTTACGATTGGAGAGATGCTATCCCAATTCCTTGTAGCACATGTGGGTTTATCTTTTCCTTGTACTACCAGAGTAAAAAAAATGTGTAGGAGAACAAAGCATTTACACAGGCAGGAGGGAGAAGCAAATTGTCCCTCTGATGAATGAATGGCTTTATAAAACATCCCACATGTCACTCTGCCAATTTTGTTTATTTGTTTTTTGACAGTAAAGCATATAACAACTTATTAAGTTGTGAAAATGCTTCAAACATTGTATGCTGTACAGTGGAATTAGAGCATAACAGCACTAAAAGGTGTTTAACAAAATTTGAAGCATTTTTATTGTGTCAGAAAAGTGGTTAACAAAGTTGTCTTTTTCCTGAATTCAGTGCATAATCATAGTGCTCCATGTACTACCTAGGTGATTATGACTGAACCTCCAATCAAAGCTTTGTTCAGTGCTCAGCTGTCAATAAATTCACAGTGAGATTGGAGCAAGGCACAGATAACACACTGAAGCATGATGGCAAGTGCATGTCTATGTATAGCACTAGAGGAGAGGTCTGAAAATAGTCTCTCAAGAATCATGGCATTATCAATGTATGAAAATAGTCTCTCAAGAATCATGGCTTTATCAATCTATGAAAAATGTCTCTCAAGAATCATGGCATTATCAGTGTATGAAAAACGTCTCTCAAGAATCATGGCATTATCAATGTATGAAAATAGTCTCTCAAGAATCATGGCATTATCAATGTATGAAAAACATCTCTCAAGAATCATGGCATTATCAGTGTATGAAAATAGTCTCTCAAGAATCATGGCATTATCAATGTATGAAAAACATCTCTCAAGAATCATGGCATTATCAATGTATGAAAATAGTCTCTCAAGAATCATGGCATTATCAATGTATGAAAAACGTCTCTCAAGAATCATGGCATTATCAATGTATGAAAATAGTCTCTCAAGAATCATGGCATTATCAATGTATGAAAAACGTCTCTCAAGAATCATGGCATTATCAATGTATGAAAATAGTCTCTCAAGAATCATGGCATTATCAATGTATGAAAATAGTCTCTCAAGAATCATGGCATTATCAGTGTATGAAAATAGTCTCTCAAGAATCATGGCATTATCAATGTATGAAAATAGGCTCTCAAGAATCATGGCATTATCAATGTATGAAAATAGTCTCTCAAGAATCATGGCATTATCAATGTATGAAAATAGTCTCTCAAGAATCATGGCATTATCAATGTATGAAAATAGTCTCTCAAGAATCATGGCATTATCAATGTATGAAAATAGTCTCTCAAGAATCATGGCATTATCAATGTATGACAATAGTCTCTCAAGAATCATGGCATTATCAATGTATGAAAATAGTCTCTCAAGAATCATGGCATTATCAATGTATGAAAATAGTCTCTCAAGAATCATGGCATTATCAATGTATGAAAATAGTCTCTTAAGAATCATGGCATTATCAATGTATGAAAATAGTCTCTCAAGAATCATGGCATTATCAGTGTATGAAAAACGTCTCAAGAATCATGGCATTATCAGTGTATGAAAAACGTCTCAAGAATCATGGCATTATCAGTGTATGAAAATAGTCTCTCAAGAATCATGGCATTATCAATGTATGAAAATAGTCTCTCAAGAATCATGGCATTATCAATGTATGAAAATAGTCTCTCAAGAATCATGGCATTATCAATGTATGAAAATAGTCTCTCAAGAATCATGGCATTATCAATGTATGAAAATAGTCTCTCAAGAATCATGGCAATATCAATGTATGAAAATAGTCTGTCAAGAATCATGGCATTATCAATGTATGAAAATAGTCTCTCAAGAATCATGGCATTATCAATGTATGAAAAACGTCTCTCAAGAATCATGGCATTATCAATGTATGAAAATAGTCTCTCAAGAATCATGGCATTATCAATGTATGAAAATAGTCTCTCAAGAATCATGGCATTATCAATGTATGAAAATAGTCTCTCAAGAATCATGGCATTATCAATGTATAAAAATAGTCTCTCAAGAATCATGGCATTATCAATGTATGAAAATAGCCTCTCAAGAATCATGGCATTATCAATGTATGAAAAACGTCTCTCAAGAATCATGGCATTATCAATGTATGAAAATAGTCTCTCAAGAATCATGGCATTATCAATGTATGAAAATAGTCTCTCAAGAATCATGGCATTATCAATGTATGAAAATAGTCCCTCAAGAATCATGGCATTATCAATGTATGAAAAACGTCTCTCAAGAATCATGGCATTATCAATGTATGAAAATAGTCTCTCAAGAATCATGGCATTATCAGTGTATGAAAAACGTCTCTCAAGAATCATGGCATTATCAATGTATGAAAATAGTCTCTCAAGAATCATGGCATTATCAGTGTATGAAAATAGTCTCTCAAGAATCATGGCATTATCAGTGTATGAAAATAGTCTCTCAAGAATCATGGCATTATCAATGTATGAAAATAGTCTCTCAAGAATCATGGCATTATCAATGTATGAAAATAGTCTCTCAAGAATCATGGCATTATCAATGTATGAAAATAGTCTCTCAAGAATCATGGCATTATCAATGTATGAAAATAGTCTCTCAGGAATCATGGCATTATCAATGTATGAAAATAGTCTCTCAAGAATCATGGCATTATCAATGTATGAAAATAGTCTCTCAAGAATCATGGCATTATCAATGTATGAAAATAGTCTCTCAAGAATCATGGCATTATCAATATATGAAAAACGTCTCTCAAGAATCATGGCATTATCAATGTATGAAAAATGTCTCTCAAGAATCATGGCATTATCAATGTATGAAAATAGTCTCTCAAGAATCATGGCATTATCAATGTATGAAAATAGTCTCTCAAGAATCATGGCATTATCAATGTATGAAAAACGTCTCAAGAATCATGGCATTATCAGTGTATTATCGGTTTCATCTGCTAAGGACGTAGAGTCTATTTGTAGGTGTACTATGCGTATCTGTCTTCATTCTTTTCAACTTCCATTAGGTAGGTGACAATTTTCCTTGATCTCACATTAAAATAGTGAATGTCTACCTTGCATCAAGCAGTGTAGTGTGCTGCTTATTCTTGGATTTACTCACACTTATCTTGTGAATTTGGTTACTAGAATAATCCCAACATAAATAAATCCAACAGTAATGCTCATCTTGATATGGATCATATTGTAATATTCAATAAATGCTTACTGTTGTTTTTCTACCATTTGCAAGTTCCCACAAATTCAGTCTGTTTTCTCATTTTGTCATTCAGTCATTACCTTGCTCCTTTTAAAGCAAAGCTGCTGTGTATGACCATTAACTTGCTTGCATTACATAAATGCTGCTTAATAGTGTTTCATTCAGAGACTTATCAAATATAAATTCAGTGTATTATTTTATCATAATGTGACCATTAACATGTCTTGTAACTGAAATCCTTATTTATTGCATTGTAATAATTCATACACAGTATTATCTGATAAATACCCTGTGTGAGCATTCAAGACATTAGCTTAACCCCCCACAACATCACTGCATCATCTCATTTTATAGACACACACACACACACACACACACACACACACACACACACACACACACACACACACACATATTTTTGTTATGCACAATCACCATTAGCTGACATTTATTGATAGTTTATTCTTGCAGCTACATAGTTTGCCTTATTGGTTAGTACAAGGTCTGTTCTTTCTCCTGCATTACAGTGTTCTTTTCCATCTGTTTGTTGAATTTCTCCAGTTTCTCAGATGTAGGTTGTTTTTTTTTTCACCCATTTCTGTCACCATTTACTGTGTGTTTGCAGTTATGGCCATCCCTCTCACTATTTATTGTGTATTTTCAGTAATGACTGTCCCCCTCACCATTTATTGTGTGTTTGTAATAACAGCTTTCCCTCTCACTATTTATTCTGTGTTTGCAGTAATGGTTGTCACTATCACCATTTATTGTGTGTTTTCAGTAATGGCTGCCCCTCTCACCATTTATTGTGTGTTTGTAGTAACAGCTTTCCCTCTCACTATTTATTATGTGTTTGCAGTAATGGTTGTCACTACCACCATTTATTGTGTGTTTTCAGTAATGGCTGCCCCTCTCACCATTTCTTGTGTGTTTGTAGTAACAGCTGCCCCCTCACTATTTATTATGTGTTTGCAGAAATGGTTGTCACTATCACCATTTATTGTGTATTTGCAATAATGGCTGTCCTTATCACCATCTATTCGGTGTTTGCAGTAATGGCTGTCCCTCTCACCATTTATTTTGTGTTTGCAGTAATGGCTGTCCTTTTTACCTTTTATTGTGTGTTTTTAGTAATGACTGTCCATCTTGCCTTTTATTGTGTGTTTTTAGTAATGGCTGTACATCTTGCCTTTTATTGTGTGTTTGCAGTAATGGTTGTCCCTCTCACCATTTATTGCATGTTTGGAGTATGGCTATCCCTCTTACCATTTATAGTTTGTTTGCAGTAGTGGCTGCCCTATTCACCATTTATTGTGTATTTGCAGTAACGGCTGTCCTCATCACCATTTATTGTGTACTTTATAGTAATGTCTGTCCCCTTCACCATTTATTATCTTTTTCAATAATGGTTGTCCTTATCACCAGTTATTGTGCATTTGCAGTAATAAGCCCTCTCATCATTTATTGTGTATTTGCAGTAATGGTTGTCCTTATCACCATTTATTGTGTGTTTTGTAGGAATGGTTGACCCTCTCACCATTTATTGTCCGTTTGCCGTAATGGCTACACCATCACTATTTATTGCATATTTAAAGCAATAGAATTGTATGATCATAAAATAAACAAGGCAAGTGGTCCAGTGGCCATATAGGCCTTGCCAAATATCAAGCCATGGTCTCTTCACCACTTTCAAGGAGAACAAACTCATAAGTCCCTGTGAAAATATATGTCTAAGTTATATTTGAAGGAAGACAATGGTTCACATTACTTGACTTGCAGAAGAAGTATATTTCAGACCAGGGGGAGATGTTGGGTAATGCAACTATTCATCCAATGAGTTGTATTGACTTCTTGGTGTAGAATAAGCTCTGTGGTTCTAGTGTTAGTTACACTGTTTGACGTTTTAAGAAAAAGGAGATTGAGAATGGTGGGATCCTTAATGTCAGGTAAGCAAGGCACAAATCTCCCCATAGGAGTCTGTAAGGCACAGAGTATAGGGACACGGCTTCCATTCTGTCATGGCAACTAAGATGTTTGAGGCCAAAGATTCTTTTGGTTAGGAACCTCTACAGTTTTTCAAGCTTTTTTGTGTGTCTGGTTAGGTACATACCAAAGAAAGCATTATATTCTATAATGGGTCTGACCAGGGCTAAATGAAGGGAAATAATCACTTCCTTGGATTTGGAAGAGATGTCCTTGACAAGTGGTTGTGAACAGTAGCCACACAGTGTCTGAAGGAGAGGGAGGTATCTACTACCCAGGTTTATAGACAGTACATGACCACTGTTTCCCAGTATAATAGGAGACTGTCAGTACTGCAGTCTGCAGGGAATTGCTGTTTCCTGAAGGGAATAATGGCATGTTTCTTGGTATGTAGATTCAGCCCTTATTCTATGCACCAGCTGATTACCTGTGAAAGTTCATGTTTCTTGGCATTTAGATTCAGCCCTTATTCTATGCACCAGCTGATTACCTGTGGAAGTTCATGTTTCTTGGTATTTAGATTCAGCCCTTATTCTATGCACCAGCTGATTACCTGTGAAAGTTCATGTTTCTTGGTATGTAGATTCAGCCCTTATTCTATGCACCAGCTGATTACCTGTGAAAGTTCATGTTTCTTGGTATGTAGATTCAGCCCTTATTCTATGCACCAGCTGATTACCTGTGAAAGTTCATGTTTCTTGGTATGTAGATTCAGCCCTTATTCTATGCACCAGCTGATTACCTGTGAAAGTTCATTCTGAAGGATGTGTGTATCTTCAGCGGTTCTGACAATTATGGCCAGTTTCTAATCAGAATATTTGGTCAACCAGATATCATTTTTATTGCTTTTAAGATCAGAGAAGTAAATGTCAAACAGATGGGGCCAAAGCATAGATTACTAAGGGACACAAATGGTCAGCATCTGCGCGTTAGAAAAAGCATTTGCTATTCATCTTACCACACAGGGATTAATGTATAAAACTAATAGCTCATGTACAATGCCTTTATGTAGTATGGTGACAAATGCCTTAGCTAAATGAAGATAAGCAGCGTAGACAGTATGATCACTGTCCTCTACTTGAGTGACCTTATCAAAAAAGTTGATAAGATATAGCAGGCCTGATCTCGTTTTTACAAAGCCAAATTTTTATGAGCTGAGCCTAATGAGATTTTTTTTTGATAATGATCAGTGGTGTAGGTAATTATGTATTCCATGGCTTTAGAGATCAAACTAGTAAGGCTAGCAGGCCTCTAGATTCCAGGGCCAGTGGTTGGTCCACCATTGTGGAGGAGCATCACTACAGCAGAACACCAGGATTTGGATTACCAGCCCATAGCTAGGCTTATGTTACACAGTTTAAGATGGGGTTCTACTAATGCATGTCTAACACTGTTAATTAGACAACCTTGTCTGGTACTGCGATGCACAGAGGAAGTATTTTTGGTATTAGCAAGTACCTTTAGGACATGCTCGTTTGTGATAGTGGGGGGTGGATCAGGAATAGTTGGAATATGTATGGAAGTCTCAAGGGAGAAATTTACAGAAACAGCTTTGTCTTTTGGGTCTGAATAGGGACTCCATTTAGGAAAACTTCAGAACAATGCTGCAAATTATTTCTTAGTTTCCTAACATAGCTGTAGAAGCACCAGTAATTATCATTTCCGTTAGATACTAGCTTCAGTTCATGGGATGCTCTGCTGGTCTTTATAGTGATCTTAAGTTTCTTGGTCAGTTCTTTTATATTATTTTGGTGGTGGTGGGTCTGGCCACTTTACTTGTTTTAAGGAGTTTCTTGCTTTTATTATGAAGTTTGTTGATGATGTTGACTGACCACAGGGGTGATTTGTTTTTTATTTTCCCAATGTGGTTCTAGTACGGACTGCTACGTTTATGCATTTATCTTAGTGGAAATAAAGATCCTTAGTGTAACTTGCTACATACTCAGGGTCAACTGAGAGAGTGTTGTGGGTAAAGGTAGATATTTCATCATATAATAGTATTAGGTGTTGTGGGTAAATGTAGATATTTCATCATATAATAGTATTAGGTGTTGTGGGTAAATGTAGGTATTTCATCGGTTTCACTTCAAAACGTTGAAAACTCATAACATCTAATTTCAAAACAGCGACACCATAACATCGAAAACATCTAAAACTCATAACATTGAATTTCACAGCATCGGAAATGTATATAATTGAGTAGTGTATCATCAAAAATGTAAATGTTATAGTTTATTCTGTTAGTCTGTATATAGTGTTTATTATGCCACTCTGCACGTGTTTTTAGGACATACAGGTAAGTGATTTAGACATTATCTGTACATTCTTTATGGTGATCACTATACAGTGGTGTTAGGAAATTAACTTTTTCCCACCATAGTGCGGTCTCGGAGTTGGTATATTTAATTTACGAGGGGTGTGGGGGCAGAGCCCCCACTTGGGGAGTGCAGGGTGGCTTGCCCCCCTGCAGAAATGTACTAAAAACTGTGTTTTTTCATTTGGTGGTGTTATAGGTGTAGGGGATGTTATTTATATTTGCTTTGTAGTTTTTGATGTGAAATTCGATGTTATGAATTTTAGATGTTTTGAATTTTCGATCTCATGGTCTCGCTGTTTTGAAGTTAGATGTTAAGAGTTTTCGACGTTTTGAAGTAGAACCTATTTCATCATATAATAGTATTAGGTGTTGTGGGTAAATGTAGATATTTCATCGTATAATAGTGTTAGGTGTTGTGGGTAAATGTAGATATTTCATCATATAATAGTATTAGGTATTGTGGGTAAATGTAGATATTTCATCATATAGTAGTGTTAGGTGGTGTGGGTAAATGTAGATATTTCATCATATAATAGCATTATGTGTTGTGGGTAAATGTAGGTATTTCATCATGTAATAGTGTTAGGTGTTGTGGGTAAATATTTATTTATTTATTGCATTTGTTAACTGGGAAGGTCTATTGGGCCTAGGTGAGCCCATTTTCAGTAGAGGCCTGGGAATAAAAGCTCCACATAACATTAATAGTACATACAAGAAAAAGCACAATGTACAGTGTATATACAGTCTCAATGCATGGAAAGAAATATTAAACAGAATAGTACAAGTTATTTACAAACATTGCACATCAACAATGTGTACAATTTGATCATTGAGGATGGAGTTAGTCAGGTAGAGTAGCAGTTTCGATTGGTTGTTTTGTAGGCATAAGCAGTTGGTTCAAACAAGTCAGAAAGAGCTCCTAAGTAGTGATATTGTAGAGGGATATAGTAGTGGATCAGGTGTTAGGAGGTACTGCTTTGGCACAAGTACATTGCCAGAGAGAAAACAGGTGTGACCTGAGAGATTTCTTAAAGAGAGCAGGATTACTCATTGTTCTGATAGAAGGTGTGAGGGCATTCCATAGTTTTGAGACAGTAAAAGAGTACAGCATTTGACCAGCTGCAAGGTTAGGTTTTTCAACTTTCAGCATCATTGTGTTTTTGGATCTTAGTGGCCTGTTAGGGTGGTATGTAGTCAATAAGGAAGGGAGGGAGGGGCAGGTTGAAGGTTTGTATATGAGTTTATGTGCAGTGGTTAATTGTGAACAAGTGAGGTAGTGTGGGAGTTCGAGCCAGTTTAGCTGTTGTAGAGATAAGCAGTGGTGTGCTGAGTCTTTTGAATTTGTTACACATTTGGTAATCTTGTTGTAACGAGTCCAGTTTGGTTTTCAGGGAGGACTGGATATCGGTGAGGATTGGGGCACCATGTAGTAGAGATGGTAGCAGGAAGGATGATGCTAGAGCTGTTTTAGCAGTAATATTAAGTCGTATTTGTGTCTATAGTGGGTACCTAATTTTTGATGTGTTTTTTTATGTTGCTGTGGCTATGGAGGTCAAATGTTAGATTTTCATCAATAATAACTCCAAGCAGTTTGGTACTTGGAATGACTTCAATGAGAATATTATTATGGGATTGGAAAGAAAAATCATTCTTGTTCAGAGTAGTTTTTTTTTTTGGGGGGGGGGGGGTATTAGAAGTTTGGTTTTATTGGGATTTAGACTGAGATGGTTGTTTGACATCCAAGTTTCGGTTGAAGTGAAAGCATTTTGGGTAAGACATTGTAACTCAGATATAGATTTGGCAGAGTACAGATGATTGTAGAATCATCTGCATATTGGATAACTGTGCCATGAGTAAGGGTGGTGTGAAAGTTGTTAATGAATATACTGAAAAGGAGGGGACCTAGTATAGATCCTTGAGGTACACCTGTGGTTGTGTTGAGAAAAGGTGAGAAGGAGTGTTGCCATTTGGTGGATTGTTGCCTATTGGTGAGATAGTCTGAGAACCAGTTTAAGGTATGTGGTGAGAGACCTAAGTTGGTGAGTTTTGTGAGCAGAAGGGGATGTGAAACCATGTCAAAGGCCTTACAGAGATCTAGGAACAGTGAGGAGACTATGTAACTGGCATCAAGAGCCCTATTTACTGTGTACTTAAAGGATATGAGAGCAGTGCAGGTACTATGACCTGGCCTGAACCGTGTTGTGTGGGGGAAAGTATCTGGTTTTGGACAAGATAGTTAAGAAGTTGAGTGTGAATACATTTTTCTAATATTTCAGAGATGGGAGAGAGGATAGCGATTGGTCAGAAATTAGAGATATCACAGTTGTTGCCACCTTTATGGAGTGGAACAAGAAATGCTTTCTTCCATATATTTGGTATACTGGACTCCTAAATAGATCTGTTGAGGAGTATGCTGATAGGATAGGCAATGGAGTTTGCAGATAGCTGTACAAATTCCACAGGTAAATTTTCTCGTGCATTAGTACAAGGTTTATATTATTAGTTTTTTTTTTTTTATAGTGGAAGTAGGTACAGGTGAGAATGAGAATAGAGGAGTAGTAGAGGAGTGTGAAGTGGGAGGTTCAGGTGGGCAGGGGTCTATAGGTGGAAAGGTAGTGGTGAGTTTAGCTATGGTGTTGGTAAAATATGATTTGAACAGCAAGTCTATCTTAGTTGGAGTTTTATCTGGATTAGGGCAAGGATTGTTATTCTTACCTGGATGGAGTAGGGAATTGATTGTGCTCCAGAATTTCTTTTGGTTTAGTTTGTGTTAGTCTTGAAGGCTTAGGAAGTGTTCTTTTTTATTTTTAATCACTAGTCATTTTGCCTGGTTGCGTAATTGTTTATACTGAATGAGTTTGTTAGGATTTTTATTTTTTTCTAGGTATTCCAAGCTTTATCCCGCGCAGACATAATTTGCTTTGTGTGTTTGGTAAGCCAGGTTGCCTGTTTAGCTTTTATTCTTTTTAGTCGAGGTGGGGCTAAAGGGCAGCCAAGGTGGTGCAGTGGTTAGCGTTGCCACCTCACAGCAAGAAGTTCTCCGGTTCGATCCTCGGCTGGGGTGCCTTCTGTGCGGAGTCTGCATGTCCTCCCTGTGGTCGCTTGGGTTTCCTCCAGGTGCTCCAGTTTCCTCCCACATCTCAAAGACATGCTGTAGGTGGATTGGACACTCTAAATTGGCCCTAGGCATGAGTGTGTGTGTGTGCCTTCTGTGGAAGGTTGGGCACCGGGCTGGCAACTCAACACTGCAAAACTCCACTGCCAATCATGAGCGGACAGGTGATCCGCTGTGGTGACCCCTAACTGGGAAAAGCCGGAAGAAGAAGTCGAGATGGGGCTAAACTATTTAAAATTCTAAGAAATGTTGAATTGAAAAATTCAACAGCCTCATGGAGAGTGAGATACTTGAGTGGAGTCTAGTTGATCCTTTGTTAGATTTCATTAAAGAGGTTGGGAGAGAAATGAGATAAACTTCTGGTTTGATTAACTTGGTGTGTGCTTAGGACTGAGGTGGTCTTATGAGGTATAAAGGCTGGTAAGTGGTCACTAATACTGTTAGGTAGTGTGCCGGAGGAGGAGAAGATTTTGTTAGGATTGGAGACAAGTATCCAATCCAGAATTGAGCCACTGCCTGTTTTATTGTTGTGTCTGGTTATATTGGTTATTAGTTACATATAGTTATGTAGGTTTATACTGGTGGAAGGGTCCTGATTAGAAATATCAAGCCAGTTAATGTTAACATCCCCTAGGATGATGATTTAATTTGTAATGTTATTAGCTGACCAAGCAAGAATGTCTTTGAGTATAGGAATGTTGTTGCCTGGGGGGATGTATATGACTATGATACAAAGGTTTTACTGTTATTCATTTGCAGAAAGCATAATTATCTCTGCTGTTGAGAACTGTGGGACACGTTTTGTGCATTGAACTACAGTGAAGGTGTTAGGGTATAGCAAGGTGATACCTTCCCCTTTTTTATGTGGTCTTTCTATTCTGAAGCAGTTGTAATTAGGGGGTAGGAATTCAGCATCTTTGATAAAAGTTTTTAACGGTATCTCAGTAATGGCAGTGAAGTCTGGTTTGTTTTTGTCTAACCAGGCATGTAGATGTGGTATTTTATTTCTAATGCTTTGGAGATTGATGGTGGTGAAGTGTAGGGACTTTAAGGAGGTTGGGGGGGGGGGGGTTACAGCAGGCTGGAGGGGGACCAGGGTTTGGATGTATAGTGCCGCATTGACTTAGGTTGCTGCGGGTGGGGAGATTTACAGGTTGCAGTTTCTTTTTAATATTGAGGTGATTGTTTAGAAGTGAGTTTTTGTTGTGGTGGTTTTGATGGGAGAGAATTTTTAGTTTGATTTATAAAATTAAGTCTGTGGCATATAAAGTACAGTCTACTGAGGAATATCTGGGGAAAGACTGTATAAGTATGGTTGTTGTAGAAGTAGGTTTGTAAGGTGTGTGGGTTGTGTGATGAGTTGTTAGTTGTAGAAGGAGACAGAGATATCGAGAGAGCAGAAATAGAATAGTTTTGGAGATGAGAGACATTTTATAGGACTGTGCGTTCTTATGTGTGTGCATATGATGTTGTTTGTGGGACTAATAAGGTGAATGGCAGTGATGCTGTTATAGGTAGCTGTGGGTAGGATAGGTAGAGTATTGAGTAGAGTTAGAGAGGTAGGATAATAGGAATAAGTAAAAAGGAATTATGTGAGGTGGGAGGAAGTAATATGTGAGCAGACTAGATGAAGTGTGGAATAGTAGTATTTGGAGGTGGAGAGGATAGAGTAGTGGAGCAAGTGAGAGGTGTGCAGATAGTAGATGAGGTAGGAGGGGTAGGAGGTGGTGGGTGGAGTAATGTAGGTTAGGAGGATGTAGTATAGGGAGGAGGTTGGATAGTAAAGTAGTCTGAGTTAAATGAGGGTTGAGAGGTTAAAGTAGAGGTTGGAGATAGTTGTGGGTTGAGCCTATGTTCAGTTAAAGTAAGGTAGTACAATATGGAAAGTAAGTACAGGAAGAGTGCAGGGAGAGACATTGGTTGGTTGGAAGGTAATGGGGAGGAGGGTAGTGAAAACACGTGACCGTATTCCTATAGTGGGAAAATAAGGGGAGTAACTTGGTGTAGGGTGGAGCAACTGGTTAACTATAAAGGGAATTATGTCAGGGGTGGGGAACAGAGTGTGCCCAAGAGTAGCAGGCTGAGCCAAGGAACTCAATTCAGAGCAGACAACACTGTTAATGGGAATGAGTCAGCAGAGAACCAAGATTACCTAAGTACAAATAAAGATTTAAAGTCCTGCAAGGAAAAGGCGGGGGGGGGTCCTAGAGAGCGAGTCTCAGCTAGTATTAAAGTTACATGAACACAAAGATATTTAAATGTAAACCTACACTGGGTGCTTGTAAGACACCAGAAAGCTGAAACTTTTAAAGTGTCCTATTAAACTGTGAGACAGCTTGCAGATAGGTCCGATGAACAGGTATAAGCACATTGTTGCAATTTAACTCTAGTGTAAGTAGCTGCTGGGTAAACTGACTGCAAAAGAACAAAAGAGAACATGAGCATATAAAGCTACAGATGCTTAGTAAAGAGGATCAGGACAGAGCAGATAAGGAAGGAGGAAAGTCTGTTTTTTGTACTTAAAAAATAGTACAATGATTAGAGCAGTTTAGAGCTTTTGCCAGTTATTACAATAATTGACCAACAATCGTTACATGAACATGTACTTAGCAGTAAAACAGTTGTACTTAAAACAGCATTAGACATAAATCTTTCAGCAAAGTACTTATACTTCCATAATCAAGGCTATTTTAACCACCAGATACAATTAAATGTAGATATTTCATCATATAATAGTGTTAGGTGTCATGGGTAAATATAGATATTTCATCATGTAATAGTATTAGGTGTCGTGGGTTTATGTAGATATTTCATCATATAATACAATTAGATGGTGTGGGCAAATGTACATATTTCATCATATAATAGTATAAGGTGGTGTAGATAAATGTAGATATTTCATCATATAATAGTATTAGGTGGTGTGGGTAAATGTAGATATTTCGTGATATAATTGTATTAGGTTCACTTTTCTCATGTCTCTAAAGAGGATAGTTTTGGTTGTTGGGAGAATAGATATTTTGAGAGTTAAGGTGACAAGCTGGTGGTTTGAGCTGATTAGGGGCCCACCAAGGGAATGGAACATCTCCCCCTCAATCTTCCCTCAGGAAATATCATCAAATATAACTCCCCCCTACTATCACTAGGGAACAGGTCCTTAATGCTCTCTTTAAGATCAAGAACACTGCATCAATGGGCCCAGACAATATCCCAGAATGACTTCTAAATAGCATGAAACATGACCTATTAGGGCCTCTGGAATTACTATTTAACTGTAGCCTCCAAACAGGCTTTGTGCCTCATAAATGGAGAAAGGCAACAGTCATCCCTCTGCACAAAAGTGGGCCATCTACAGGCCCTGGAAACTACAGGCCCATAAGTCTCACTAGTCTTGTATGTAAAGCCATGGAAAGAATTATAATGGAGATGATCAACAGAGCTATAGTAAACCTCGAGACACTGGACCCAACCCAGTTTGGTTTCGTAAAGGGCAGATCATGCCTGCTCAACCTGGTAGACTTCACTGAGAAGGTCACCAAAGCAATGGACAAGGGCAAAATCGTTCACACTGCCTACCTTGACCTGGCCAAGGCATTTGACAATACCCCACTCGGGCATTGTTGATAAACTCAAGAGGTTAGGCACAAACCCATATGTCACCCAGTGGATAGCCAACTGGCTCACAGACAGGACCCATGAAGTTAGAATTGGGGAGTCCACCTGTACAAAGAGGCCAGTCACAAGAGAAGTCCCTCAGGGATCAGTCCTTGGACTGCTCCTTTTTGGCATTTACCTCTCAGAACTCAAGGCCAATGTCAGTGGTCTCTGGCTGACTAAATTTGCAGATGATTAGGAGCTGTCATTGAATCTCACACTGACACAAATGTTCTCCAGGAGGGGCTGACACAGGCAAACAACTGGTGTCAGATTCATGGACTAAAACTAAATGTCAAGAAATGCATAATAGTAACTTTGGGAAGTCATCCATCCCTGGTAACTATCATATTGACAACACATCCCTTGGAGTTGACCCAGTAGTCAAGGACTTAGGGATACACATAGATAGTAATCTAGCCTTTGATCATCACGTGTCTACAGTAGTGAGAAAATCATTCTATGTTGTGCAACTTATAAACAAAGGTATGGCATCTAAGTCCAAGGAAGTCATTGTTCCATCAGACCTATCATTGAGTACAATTCCCCCTTTGGTATGTACCTAATCAGGCATATCCAACAACTGGAACGTCCACAGAGGTTCTTCACCAAAAGAATACAGGGCATATGTAATATGTCCTATGCAGACCGCCTCAAGGCCGTATCCCTGTATTGTGTCTCCTACAGGCTTTTGAGGGGAGATCTATGCCTGGCATACATGGCATTGTCAGACCTCACTCGGATGGACCGCCTGCATATCCACAAAACAATCAGTACCAGAATTACCCATTCTAAAGACTTAAACCTTGCCTCTGATATAAATAGGACCTCCCGGAGAGATAGGCATGTATCCCAGAGACTACCCCGTCTATGGAACTGGCTCCCAATCCATGTGAAGCAGAGTTCCTTCCTAATCCAATTCAAGTGCAACTTGGACAATTGAATGGGAAACTGGAAATTCATCCTTGGTTTGACATTTATGTCTGTGATGCAAACAGGTGACCTGTAAATGCTTCATCTCCCAGGCCCATGCTTACACTTATCAAGGGTATCAGAACTTGTCAGAGATTTGGGATGCATGGCTAGGTTTAAAAAGGCCCTTGTAGTCATTAGCCTGGTAAACACCTATGAACCTATAAGGGCTGTGTTAATGAGGCTGAATATAGTTCTGCCTGTAGTGAGTTTGAAGACAATTTTATCCAGGGAGTTTTTGTTTACCCAGTCCAGAAATTGGTGTGCATAATCTATGTTGGAGGCGTAGGTGCTCCAAATCTATGGGAGTGATTGTTGAAGTCATTGAGAATTACTGCATTATTGCTTATAGGGATATTCTCAAGACATGCAAGGAACTGTAAATGTTCATCTGGAATCTTGGAGGGGGTCGATAACATGCTGCAAATTTTTAATTTTAACTTGCTAAAGTGAACTGAAGTTCAATGTGTGCTTTATTTTGAACTGCTGCTGACCAGCATTTCATGCATGTACATATTCTGCACATGTGTGCTGATTTCACTGCATACTATTTATATGTTGGACATTGGTTAACACATCACATCAACTTTTAAGATCTTCCCTCAAATTAATTTTCTCCTGTGTGTTTGTAATTTTAAATATCACGTAATATGAGTGTAAGTAGGACCGGTGGTATCCTTTATTGTTTACCCATAAGCTGTTTTCTCTGATGAGTAAGAAATTAAAAACCAGATTGTTTTGGTATGGTAACAGATTTGTTTACCTGCCATTTTTATGTAACACTCCTTCACTTCTAAGCTAATCCTATCTATGCATGACAGCATATTAACCTCCTTGTTCAATGGCAACATTATGAAGTTCTGACATTCATTTCTCAGTAAGTTTTTTTTGCTTATGCTTATTTGTTTTAATGCTCTACAGTGATCAGAACACATCAGAACTTGAATACAGGGCTGTTATGATTTGTTTACAGATTGTGGTAATTCTGAAATGTAGAGCAAGCAGTCTCTTCATCTCTGAGCCGTGCTATCAGCAGAACTATCCATAAATGGCCTTTGCTTGCTCCTAATAAACACTGCTGCTGACAACTTTCTGGAATTGTGCCATTCACTAACAGGGTGATGGGAATAACTACAGGTCGGTTACATAGCAACATCTATCAGCTGTGGGGTTTTTGCAATTGTTTCTGCATATCTTCATACTTTCCTGTGATATATAGACATGCAGAACCAGTCTTTACTTAAAAAAAAAAAAATCAGTGCTGCATTTATAGCTATCTCTCCCACCCCACCCCCAGATGAGAAAAAAAGCGGGCAGGGAGTGCATTTCCCTTTTAGTTTCATGCCTATCAAATTTACCTTTAGACCTGTCTGGCGCTACTATGTTCCAGGAATTTATTTGCTGTTCTGAAAGGTTTAAAAAAGCCACATTCAGTTTTGAATACGTGAAAAGTACATTTCCAGTACAGAGTTCAAAAGGTACCATACATTTATTTATTAATTTAGAATTAAAAGCATATTTTTTGGGTGGGGGAGGTTAGATGCAGGGCTGCTATGAGAGATTACTATTTAACTTTTAGCTGGACCTGTTTTCATTGATTTTTCTGAGCTGCTACATTTTGGTAACTTGAGTCATGGCGTCAGTCAGAATGCTAAAAAGGATGCTCGCCTGTTCCTGTTCTTTTCCCACTACTGAACTCTTTCGGGTACCTAAAAAGGGTGGGGGCTGTGCATCTTCCTGATTACTGACTGATGACATTGGATAAAAAAGCTTGAAATAAGGTCTAATTTTTTTGTATTTTTTATAATTATATATTTCAGAATACTAGAAAAGATAGCATAGTACTGAGGGATATTTCGCATATATATATAATATAGTCCATAAGGAAACGTGCACCCTAAAGTGTATTGCAAAAAATGATAGAAACAGTGTTAAATCAGTTAATTATGTATTTTGCTGGCTGATTGTTTCAACTATTGTGGAATATTTCAAAAGGTGTAAAAAGATACTCTATTATGCATCTTCAGAAAAACTATTAGCTATTAGCAAGCTACTTCCAGTAGAACAGGATTTGGATCCCTCAGCCTCCATTTCTGTGACTCTGACCAAGTCACTTTATCAGGCAGTGTTCCCGAGCTGCCCTTGAAAAGCAACATTTTCACCTACTAGGCTTACCTGGTTTACAAACAAACAAATAAATAAATAAAATTCTGACATTATTTATTAATGCAGAGAAATAAATAATGCTACAGTGTTAAAAGAATAAAATGTCCCTATAGTAAATGTTACAAATTTTCTGTATTTCTTTTTGTTTCTGCCACAGAGGCTAAAAATTATCATTCTCTAGGAATTGCCTGCTATGGGTCCAGGATGTAAAGCCAGGCTGCATGTCTCCTTTTTGTTACATTTCTTTTGTAGTGAGTTCAGAATGCAAATTCATATTGCATGTTTCTAGCTTTGGCTGTTGCTTTGCGATATTAAGGGCAGACATCATTGTTTTTGAAGTGTGTGAAACACATAACACTGATTGAATACTGACTAGAGTGATGTCACTCTTTGTGGGACTTGCCAGGTTTCATTTATACCATGTACAGTTGTGAATCCTTACACAGTGTATATCCCACATGGCAGTAGATGGGATTGGGACTGATCATGCTCAAATGGTTAAAAGTAATCCAACTGGCAATCAGGAGGATTAAAACAATAAAAAAAGCATTCATATATCACTTTCCCCTCTTAAAAGGACTGATATAGACAAGAAGAAGCAACATCACTTTCCCTTCCTAAAATATCTCCTCATCTTTTCTTTTATTCTGTCCTGCTTGAAAAGGATGACTTGTGATCAACATGCCAGTCTGATGACCAAAGAGAAAAATAAACATGTTTTTGATACATTTTTCCTTTTTACTACATTCTTTTCACCACTTGTACACAAGTTCATCTGATCATGGTCCAGTTCTCAAGTCTCCAGCTATACTCTTTGTTATTGCAAAGACCTACTATTTGATCACAAGAAACACCGGACAGTAGCAATGGTAGAATACACTCTCTGTAATGTATAAGGGGGTTCCGAAGAAAGATGACAAGCACAACTCCCAGAAGAAAAAGATTTTTTTTTGGTTCTGATTTCTTGCTTTTGTATTTCCTCTTGATAGTACTTCAGTGTGAAAATGTCACCTATGATGCCATTCCCCTGTATACTGCACTGTACTGCTGTATGATTCACTGGCAGTGGCTGTCATTTGAAAGCTAATATGGTCTACAACTCCCTAAACAAATCATGTGTGATAGTTCAAAGGCATCTAAAAGTATGCCATGAAAGCCAGGTGTGATAACAGCTCAAAGGCACTCTAACAGTCAGTGTGCCATGAAAATCAAGTGTGATAAGAGTTCAAAGGAGCTCTAATAGTCAGTGTGGCATGAATGTTAATTGTAACAGCATTTCAAAGGCACTCTAACAGTCAGTGTGCCATGGAAGTCAGGTGTGATAACAGTTCAAAGGAGCTCTAGCAGTCAGTATGCCATGAAAGTCAGGTGTGATAACAGTTCAAAAGTGCACTAACATGCAGTGTGCCATGGAAGTCAGGTGATATAACAGTTTAAATGTGGTTTAACATTCAGTGTACCAGTCAAACAAATCCTCCTGCACGAAGACAGGTTGCACGGCAACTAAAGTAAAAGCATCCACACAGCCAAAATGAAGCCAGCAACCAAAATGGATCCAATAAAAAATATTTAATGTTGAATAAACATCAAAAAAGCTCAATCAGTGTGCCATGAAAGTCAGGTGTGATAACAGTTCAAAAGCACTCTAACAGTCATTGTGTCATGAAAGTTATATGTGATAATAGTTCAAAGGAGTTCTAACAGGCAGTGTGCCATGGAAGTCAGGTGTGATAACAGTTCAAAGGCACTCTAACAGTCATTGTGTCATGAAAGTTATATGTGATAATAGTTCAAAGGAGTTCTAACAGTTTCTGGCATCAAGTCAGGTGCAATAACAGTTCTAAAGGAGCTCTAACAGGCAGTGTGCCATGGAAGTCAGGTGTGATAACAGTTGAAAGGAGCTCTAACAGGCAGTGTGCCATGGAAGTCAGGTGTGATAACAGTTGAAAGGAGCTCTAACAGGCAGTGTGCCATGGAAGTCAGGTGTGATAACAGTTCAAAGGAGCTCTAACAGGCAGTGTGCCATGGAAGTCAGGTGAGATAATGGGTTAAAGGACGTGTAACATTTAGTGTGTCATGGAAGTCAGGTGTGATAACAGTTCAAAAGTGCTCTAACAGGCAGTGTGCCATGGAAGTCAGGTGTGATAACAGTTCAGAGGAGTTTTAACAGTTTGTGCCATGGAAGTCAGGTGTGATAACAGTTCAGAGGAGTTTTAACAGTTTGTGCCATGGAAGTCAGGTGTGATAACAGTTCAGAGGAGTTTTAACAGTTTGTGCCATGGAAGTCAGGTGTGATAACAGTTCAAAAATGCTCTAACAGGCAGTGTGCCATGGAAGTCAGGTGAGATAATGGGTTAAAGGACGTGTAACATTTAGTGTGTCATGGAAGTCAGGTGTAATAACAGTTTGTGCCATGGTATAATTGGGCCTCCTTCCTTCCTTTTTCAACCAGCATCTAAAGAATATGGAGCACTAGCTCTAAGTTCCACGTGACAGACCTGTGTGAATGATGACACCTGTCATCCCGCCATGATGCATTAGTTTTCCAGCACAGGTACATTGTCACCTGTAAGGCTGGAGTAGTAAATATACAATAAAGTTCAGTGAGATACAGTCTTGCTTTCATGTACATAATCTATTATTTAATGAAAACAAAGAAATTAAAGAATAGAAGCTAGATTTATTCTAATATAAACTGTTTTACAAATGAAGAGGCAAAGGATTCTAGAAGTAATAAGAGATGAGGTTGTAACTACCTGATTAGTTGTAAGTACTAGAAGAGTAATGAACTGCAATCTGTTGGGAATTCCCATCTCCTTAGCTTGCAGCATTTGCTGCCATCACTGTTCATCTTTAATAGTGATGACGTCCTCACAACTGAAAACAAACCTGTAAGCCCTAATGATCCCTTTTCCTTCTCTGTCTTAATAGAAATTATTAATAGTTTATGTGAAAAATACTGCTGTCTGGATGACACAGTTCTAGTCCATCTCTCTGTACAGTGTATAAGCATATTGGTCTTAACACACTTTAGTAGCTTTCTAGTGTGAAGACTTACTCACTGTGCCTGCTCTGTTACCTTCCAAATATAGTGTATATAACTATATGCCCTTCTATCTTCCCAGTTAGATATGTTATGTGATTAATATATAGTGATATATGATTGCTCTCATTTGTTTTCAAAAAAATATAGTTGTGCTTGGTGACACAATCATTCAGAACCTCACCTCTGCCCACTCCAGAACTACCTATGGAGAGCAGTGGTGTAGAAAGGCTGGGGCAGGAGGGGCAGTCTCCCCAGGTGCTACCTGGAAGAGATTGCAATTCAAACTAAATAAGTAAATACATTAATGTGTTTTCCCTTTAAAGGAAGCAGGATAACTGAAAAAAGTCACACTCAGATGTCCCAGACTCCAGGCTAGTTCCTTACCCCTTTCCACATCAGCTTGCATAGGTGTCGGCTCATCCCTATGTTTTACATAAGGAATGAGCCTCTGACACCACCACAAAGACCTTTGAATGGCTGGGCAGGTGGAGGCAGTACAGAGAAGGCAGTTAGCGGGCTTTGTCTTCGCTGCTCATAGTGAATGAGCTACCTGTTATTTGTTTTGGTTGATTCATTTGCTGTAGGCTAAGTGCTCTACCAATTAAAAATTCAGTTTGTGAATATTGTTGAAGAATTTGTGTCAAGTGCTTACTTGTTCATTTGTATTTCTTTTTCTTTTGTCAGAGTAGATGGAGCTCGCTATCCTGAGTTCTGAATACTTTTTTTTATTTTTGTTTGACTGGAGTTAGTGGATGGCTGGGCAGAAGCCTGCTTTTTTTTTGAGTGACACAACATACCTGTCTCTCTCTCAATCAGTCAGCAGGTAATTGTTTGTGATTCAATCACAGAACTGCAGAAATATTAATGTTAGTTTACGATTTACCTATGCATAAATCCAGATCAGAATTTGGATATCAGTTGTGTTTGGTGGTGGCCTGGGATGTGCCAAACTAAACTGTAATGCAGTTTGGCTTTGCACACAGTTACCAATAATGAACGATTACAATTGCAGCAATGTGATAATAAGTTTTGTACATTTTTGCCTCTTATAAGTTATGAGGGGGTTATTCCATTTCCATATCTTCTATTGCTCAACTTTAGACTTGTGGGAGGAGGGAGCCAGTATTGAAGCAATGGTTTGGTTTGAGTTTTTTCAGTCAAAATAGTTAGGTGAACCTTTTCTTGGGTTAGAGTAATACCTCTCAACTTTCCCTTATTTTGACTCATTTTAGCTCTGTCCCTTATAATCCTTCTTAAAACCGTTGACTTTTTGGAGAACCCAGTGATGAATTGCACTTAATAAATAATGGCAATAATTATAATTATAAAAGACTTCTTTACTTCAGAAAAATGTATATTAATCAAAAGTCAATTATTCTGTCAGTGACTCAGGTTAGCAGTACTAATATTTTAAGTGTCCCTGACAGAAGCATAGCTGGCTCGACCAGCACTCACTGCTGCTCCCACACACCATGTCCCTACCCTGTCAGCTCAGACAGAAAAAAAAAATACATTCCTTTTACTTGCACACCAGCCAGGTGCTCAGATACAGGACCCCCACCTCCCACCCAAGTAATTCAGGTCTTGTTTCTGTGCCCTGCCCCAAACTTTCTTTTCTTGCATTATAGTAAAAAATGAATTATTTTATATTTTAAACTGTAGCAAAATGTTACTACAGTTTACAACCTGCACAGAGCACTATGGTGGCCAGCTTTTAGTTTAGAATTTTTTTTTTTACATTTAAACTGTATCATATTGTTTGCTACAGTGTATGCCAGTATTGCACAAAGAGCTCTCTGGATGCTAGACATCTGATCAAATTGTGCCCACTAATACTTTGTGCCTGGGGGAGTTGCCCCTTTTGCCCTGTCCTAGCTATGCTACTGACCCTTGAATTGCCATTGCTTATTATTTCTGGATTTGTCCCTGATTATCATGAGAAGTGATAAATGATTTGTAAGGAATGGCTTACAGGAAAATAACGGTGCCAGTACTGGTTAATGTTGTTGCTACATAGGGCAAATAGGGACTTTGTTGGCTGGTTTATGGGGGGTAGATATGAGATCTTAATTCATCAAGGCTGTCATTACCTAGTATTACTTGATTATTTCTACTGATTGGACTTTCAATGAACTCTACACTATTTTATGGGGTGGAGGATGAGATATGAGATCTTAATTCATCAAGGCTATTGGTTATTTTTGCTGACAGGACTTTCAATGAATGCTACTATGTTTAATTGGGGGGAGAGAAAGAGATATGAGTTCTTGATTCACTAGTTGAATAGTTTTACTGATTGGACTTTCAATGAATGTTACTCTGTTTTATGGGGGGCAGAGGGAAATGAGTTCTTAATTTATCAAGCCTGCTTTTATTTATCATTAGTTGAATGTTATTTCCTTATTATTTTCTGAAAATAGTTTGGTTGCAAGATCATTGTTTTGCTCTAATGTACATCACTTTTACTTCTATTTTGCATTTGCATTGGTTACTTCCTGGATGCAATTTGTACTGCAGAGTTTTTCCTCAGATGGCTTGTTAAGCAATTCTTGTACATATCATGGTGGATCATAGGGAGGAGAGACAGTGAGTTCAGAATGAGAGCACCACATGTTTCCTTTGCATGGTAGGAAGGATTTTCATGGAACTCCCTGCATGCATAACATGCTGATGCCATTCGTTGCTCAATTGCTTATTAATAAAGTACAGCAGAGAAATGACATCTAACTCTTTGGTCCAGATCCTGTCAGCAAAAATAACCTGTTATGCTTTTTTGAAAAAGTGATTACCATGGTATTTTTCCCCCATTCAAATTTTTTAAATCTTTTTTTTTTCTTTTATGCTGTGCAGGCTGGCACCAAAATCAGGATCTTGCCCTAAGCTACATATCCTGCATATTACTGGCTTTCATGACTACCCTTTCACAATGCATTGCATAATTCAGCTTGTGGTGGTGATTATTAACCTGGAATATTTTTCCTTCTCTGTCCTTAGTCACTTCATTTCACCACAGCTATGAGGCTGTTCAGGCTTCCCCCTCAAAGTATATCTTCTCCTTTCTGGTATATATAACATTATCATTTTTATATTAATTCCCAACTGGCAGCTGTTTGTTGACGATGCAAACTGCACAGTTCTGTCAACGTATGAGCTGCTCTTTTGCTCCCAGACCTGTATGATTGCTGATACAAATGCCTTAAATTATAGTGGCCTGAGCAGGGAGATCTTTGGCATTCCCCTGCTTGTTATCATTTATTTATCCACTGCCGCGTACTGCTTAATGTTCACATCAGTATCCTAAGATGCACAGTGTCAGAGCATTTACTGAAGTACAGAGCGTCACATCCATATGACTCTCCTCATTCATGTCAGTGGTGACCTGTAACCCTGCCACAGAAATGAATCAGGCTGGGCTGGTAGGATGTCTGCGATGGGAAGCCCCAATGCCTATCATCAGTCAAATAACTAGTCCTCAAGAACTCCAGCAGTTAATTAGGGAGAATATTTTCCATGACCATACCTGGGTTGGAAGTGACAATAACACATCTTTAATTATCCAGCCCCTTGCTAAACCCACCCTCCTACCTTTATGTAGTGGGACCACTATCACCAACATATGATTATGTGACAGCATTCTGTTTACTAAGGATTCATCGTAAAGTCCTGTCACTGAACACCATTTCCAACTCTTAAAACCCCTGATATAGTTTCTCTGGACCATGGATCTTCCCTCTGTGAAGAGTCTTGGTATGAACAGAATCATGTTTATCCACATGTTGTACCTAGCTGGACATTGTGTTCAGAGCTGTGAAAGACTTGCACTTAATAGTTACTTCAGGGTAGTTCCAGCCTTTTCTTCATTTTCTGTAATTGCATCAGGCTGCTAGAAGCTCTTAAACTCTGTAGCTGCTTATGTGAATATTGATGTGTTGTTGTCTTGCAAAGGAGTTTACATTACTTATTAAAGCTTTTGCCTATCTGACTCAGGTGAATCTAGCAGCAGTGAAATGTCACACTTCTAGGAGCCAACAGATATCTTTATATTAATTAGCTCATTTTTGAAAAGCAAGTTAAACATAAGCCAGTGTGCGCACGCACACACACACACACACACACACACACACACACACACACACACACACACACACACACACACTCACTCACTCATATAATAGTACAGATCAAAATGAAACAGAATAAAACACAAAGCACTGTGCCATTCTATTGCTCTTTAGAAACCACTACATCAAAAAACATCCCCTCCCTTAATGATCACAAATGTAAACAATACATTTAGATTTGTAGTGTTAATGGTCTTGACCCTACATCATACATAAATAAAACAGAAAATGCTTGCATGTGTGGTGCTCCTGCCCCCTCACTCTTTCTGAAATGAGGACTCTAACCTACCTCTTGTAACTTAAATATACTTACTTCACAGTTGCACAATAGTGAAGTAATTGAAATGCATCAAATTATATTTGACCTCCTTAACTTAGAATTTAGCATTCATTTTCCCATTATTTTTTATTGAAAACAGTACATACAACCATTAGATATGATATTTTTGAAAATGTATTAATTATTTTACAACACAAAATGTTTTATAAAAAATGTATGACGTGAATTTTGTAATAAAAAAAAACTAATAAAATGTACTACTACTTCATTGCTGAGTGCCACTTTCAGTGCACTAATAGTTTTCAACAGTTACTTAGATAATCTAGATTTAAATGATGTGCTACTTATTTGAACATAAATGCTCTTATTGAACTAGGTAGATCCCTAATGGTGGGCATTCAAAACAAATGTACTATTCAAAAATAAAAACATTTAAGAAATAAAACATATGAAAAATGAATTGTTAACAGTTTAGTTATAGACCAGCAAAAAAGTCTGCATCTAACAAAATATCCTTTAAGAGTTAAAGTATCATAACTGATCATTATCTTTAGACTGTGCTTGAAGATCAACTTGCTGATTTTTTTATTTTATTTATTTAACATTTGTTTACTGGGAAAGTCCAACTTGGAACAAAGCCGATTTTCAGCAGAGGCCCAGGTAGAAATGCTCCAGATGCATGTCTTTGCAATATGGGAGGAAACCCACATGAACACAGGGAGGACATGCAGACTCCACACAGAAAGTACCCCAGCCAAGAATCGAACCGGAGAACCTCTTGCTGTGAGGTGGCAATTTTAACACTGCACCACTTCGCTGTCTGATTGATTAATGGGTAAATTAATGCGTCTGCCTGATTAATGGGTAAATGGGGATATAGGAAGAATAATCAGTATTTTTTAACTATATTATGCATTTCTTTGTGCTGGTCCCAAGCTCGGATAAATGGGGAGGGTTGTGTCAGGAAGGGCATATGGCATAAAACTTCGCCAAAACATTTCATGCAGTCACCAAGAAAAATTTTTATACCGGATTGGTCGAGGCCTGGGTTAACAACGACCGCCACCAGTACTGTTAGCCTACAGGGTGCTGGCGGAAATTGGGCTACTGTTGGCCGAAGGAGGAGAAGAGGCGGAAGACATGGCCGAAGGCAGGAGGAGAGGAGAAAGCCTAGGACTGTGGTAGTGAGGGTCAGAACTTTGAATGTTGGCAGTATGACTGGTATAGGGAGAGAGCTAGCTGATATGATGGACAGAAGGAAGGTTGGTATATTGTGTGTGCAAGAGACCAGACGGAAGGGGATTAAGGCTAGGTGCATCGGAGGTGGATTCAAATTGTTTTATCATGGTGTGGATGGGTGAAGAAATGGCGTAGGAGTTATTCTGAAGGAACAGTATGCTGAGAGTGTTTTGGAGGTGAAAAGAGTGTCAGATAGAGTGATGTTTATGAAGCTGGAAATTGATGGTGTAATGATGAATGTTGTTAGTGCGTATGCTCCACAAGTTGGGTGTGCAATGGATGAGAAAGAAAAAGTTTGGAGTGAATTGGATGAAGTGGTGATGACTGTACCCAAGGGTGAGAAAGTGGTGATTGGAGCAGATTTCAATGGGCATGTTGGTGAGGGGAACAAAGGGGATGAGGAAGTGATGGGTAGGTATGGTGTTAAACAAAGGAATGCAGAAGGTCAGATGGTAGTGGATTTTGCGAAAAGGATGGACATGGCTGTGGTGAATACGTATTTTAACAATAGGGAGGAGCATAGGGTGACATACAAGAGTGGAAGAAGATGCACTCAGGTGGATTATATCTTATGTAGGAGGGCCAGTATGAAGGAGATTGGAGACTGTAAAGTGGTGACCGGAGAAAGTGTTGTTAGGCAGCATAGGATAGTGGTTTGTAGAATGACATTGGTTATCAAGAGGAGGAGGAGGAGTGTGAGGGCAGCACCAAGGATCAAGTGGTGGAAATTGAAAAAGGGTAATTGTGAGGTGGAGTTCAGGGATGAGTTAAGGCAGGCACTGGGTGGCAGTGAAGAGTTACCAAATAGCTGGGTAACTACAGCAGAGCTAGTAAGGGAGATGGCTAGAAAGGTGCTTGGTATCACATCTGGACAGAGGAAGGATGACAAGGAGACATGGTGGTGGAATGAGGAAGTACAGGAGAGTATACAGAGAAAGAGGTTGGCAAAGAAGAAGTGGGATTGTCAGAGATGAAGAAAGTAGACAGGAGTATAAGGTGATGAGGTGCATGGCAAAGAGAGAGGTGGCGAAGGCTAAGGATAAGGCATATGAAGAGTTGTATGAAAGGTTGGACACTAAGGAGGGAGAAAAGGACCTGTACCAATTGGCTAGACAGAGGGACCGAGCTAGGAAAGATGTGCAGCAGGTAAAGGTGATAAAGGATAATGAGGGAAACATACACACAAGCAAGGCGAGTGTGTTGTGGAGATGGAAATAGTACTTTGAGGGGTTGATGAATGAAGAAAATGAGAGGGAGAGAAGGTTGGATGATGTAGGGATAGTGAATCATGAAGTACAATGGATTAGCAAGGAGGAAGTAAGGATAGCTATGAAGAGAATGAAGACTGGAAAGGCTGTTGGCCCAGATGACATACCTGTGGAAGCATGGAGGTGTTTAGGTGAAATGGCAGTGGAGTTTTTAACCAGATTGTTTAATGAAATCTTGGAAAGTGAGAGGATGCCTGAGGAATGGAGAAAAAGTGTTTTGGTACCAATTTTTAAGAATAAGGGTGATGTGCAGAGCTGTAGTAACTACAGAGGGATAAAACTGATCAGTCACAGCATGAAGTTCTGGGAAAGAGTAGTGGAAGCAAGGTTAAGAAGGGACGTGATGATTAGTGATTAGCAGTATGGTTTCATGTCAGGAAAGAGCACTACAGATGCGATCTTTGCTCTGAGAGTGTTGATGAAGAAGTACAGAGAATGTCGGAAGGAGTTGCATTGTGTTTTTGTAGACTTAGAGAAAGCATATGACAGGGTGCCTAGAGAGGAGTTGTGGTATTGTATGAGGAAGTCAGGAGTGACAGAAAAGTATGTAAGAGTGGTGCAGGATATGTACGAGGGTAGTGTGAGAGTGGTGAGGTCTGCATGGGAGTGACGGATGCGTTTAAGGTGGAGGTGGGGTTACATCAAGGATCAGCTCTGAGCCCTTTCTTATTTGCAATGGTCATGGACAGGTTGACAGATGAGATCAGACAGGAGTCCCCGTGGACTATGATGTTTGCAGATGACATTGTGATCTGTAGTGAGAGTAGAGAACAGGTGGAGACGACACTGGAGAGATAGAGATATGCTCTAGAGAGAAGAGGAATGAAGGTTAGCAGAACTAAGACAGAATATATGTGTGTGAATGAGAGGGTGGTTAGAGGAATGGTGAGGATGCAAGGAGTAGAGGTGGCGAAGGTGGATGAGTTTAAATACTTGGGGTCAATAGTTCAGAGTAATGGTGAGTGTGGAAGAGAGGTGAAGAAGAGAGTGCAGGCAGGATGGACTGGGTGGAGAAGAGTGTCAGGAGTGATTTGTGACAGACGAGTACCTGTAAGAGTGAAAGGGAAGGTCTACAAGAGGGTAGTGAGACCAGCTATGTTATATGGGTTGGAGACAGTGGCACTGACAAAAAGGCAGGAATTTGAGCTGGATGTGGCAGAATTAAAGATGTTAAGATTTGCATTGGGTGTGACGGGGGTGGACAGGATTAGGAATAAGTATATTAGAGGGTCAGCCCACGTTGGAAGGTTTGGAGACAAAGCCAGAGAGGCACGATTACGTTGGTTGGGACATGTGCTGAGGAGGGATGCTGAGTATATTGGGAAAAAGATGCTAAGGCTGAATCTACCAGGTAACAGGAAAAGAGGAAGGCCTAAGATAAGGTTTATGGATGTGGTTAGAGAGGAAATGCAGGTGGTTGATGTGACAGAGCAAGATGCAGAGGACAGGAAGGAATGGAAACAGGTGATCTGCTGTGGTGACCCCTAATGGGAACAGCCAAAAGAAGATGATGATGATAAGTAATTATTTCAAAAGCAGTAAGAAAAGAAAAACAGTGGTTTCTGGATGGTATCTCATATTAAATAAGAGGAGGGTAGTAAACGAAAAGCCAGGAAGGCTAATGTTTATGCTCAGAGGAATGAATTAAGAAGTCAGGCACCTGCTAACCCTTAAAGTGATTGGCTAGAAATGAAATAAGGCTTGAACCTGGGTTCACACTTGAAAGTCATATGAAATGAGTAAACCCCCATATTATGATCAAGTATCAAGCCAAGTGTTGAGTACCCCCCAAACTGAGGGATCCTAATTCAAAGTCATGTATTTAAAAGTAAGGTTTTCAAATCTGGTAAGGGGGGGGGGGGTAGGGGCTCTATTCCAACTTCTAATTACACATTTTTTGGGCTAACAACAAAAGCAAGTTACACGCAGTTTGCTGGGGTTGGGATATATTCATGGGGTGGGCCAATCCCAGCAAGTAGTTTAGGGGGATTAAGTAATCCAGAATTTAACCCTACCCATAACAAAACATTTTCTAGATTATTGTTAAATATTTGAAGAAAATGCCAGCCCCAGAACATATGCAGCCAATCCCCTACCCCAGGCACTAAACATCTCCAAAATAGAGTTGGGGTACTGGGAAACATTCAAGAAAGTCTTGACAGAGTATAAAAATATTTGAATAGGCATTGCCCACCAAAAAAGTGGTATTTTTAAAGTGGCTTATGTTTTTGTAGTCAGTCGCTCCAGTTAGAGGAGTTTTTGGAACTTCTAAATCTGTTTCCCACCTGGAGTTTCCTCTGTTGCCAACTGCTTTGGTCTCAGGAGAATTTGATATGCCTTGCTTATATATTCATATATTTCTTGTGTGAAACAGCTATCCAAGAGACTAACAAAGGGTAATCTGAGGTGGGGATCTTGTGGATCCTAAGATTTTATGAATCCTTTATTAATTAATTGATTGTAGGAGGTCTTAGAAGGAGTATCCACCCCGCGTTTTTCTGAGAAGATGGGCCAGAGTAT
Organism: Protopterus annectens; assembly: GCF_019279795.1. NCBI lineage: Eukaryota > Metazoa > Chordata > Ceratodontiformes > Protopteridae > Protopterus > Protopterus annectens. The sequence goes on along the minus strand of NC_056747.1, from coordinate 354,462,740 downwards.
AATGGTGTTATCATTTAGGGCAGGTATTCAAAAGTCTAAATACCTAAGGGAAAACATCCCACCAACTGCAAGAAACTATAATAGGGGAATACTTCCTTCTACTAGGACCTCAGTCTCATAGCTGTTAAGGCATAATCAAAAGTATAAAACAGATCTTCACAGAACAACTTCAGCTTACCAGTCTTCCATGATGTTTTAATCTTAAGTAGGTCATACAATTGGTTGAGCCCCCCAACATTAAACAGAGCTCTCCCCCATAAAGCACTATAATTATCTGTTGTCAGCTGTACAGGTTCTGACTGACAACTTTAGCTTATAAGAAAAAATTGGGAAGACCTAGTCCTCCAATGTTTGAGGGAAGAAACCAGTATATCCCACTGTACCCTATGTTTCCCCCATGAAAAATTCAGTCCAAGCCTGATGTTTCTCTGGGAAGGGGTACCCTTTGTGTGGCATATAATAGTAAAAATAAAACAAATCAAGCAATTGCCTGCATTTTCTATGGCATATTCAGATGTAACCCTCTCCAGTGATCTAGGAAACAGTAAGTTTTGGCTAAAACTTTGGAGTAGGTAAGCTCAGCAGATTCCTGGATTGTATCTGTATACTGAACTCCGAGATATTTATTTATTTATTTATTTTACATTTGTTTGGGCGGCCATGGTGGTGCAGCGGTTAGCGTTGCCGCCTCACAGCAAGAGGTTCTCTGGTTGGATTCTCGGCTGGGGTGCCTTCTGTGCGGAGTCTGTATGTCCTCCCTGTGGATGCGTGGGCTTCCTCCGGGTGCTCCGGTTTCTTCCCACATCCCAAAGACATGCAGTAGGTGGATTGGACACTCTAAATTGGCCCTAGGTGTGAGTGTGTGCATGTATGCCCCTTCTGTGGAAGGTTGGGTGCCGGGCTGGCAATTCGACACCGTAAAAAACTCTACTGACAATCATTAGTGGACAGATGATCCGCTGTGGCAACCCCTAACCGGGAAAAGCCGAAAGAAGAAGAATTTATTTTACATTTGTTTACCGGGATAGTCCGACTGGATACATGTCCATTTTCAGCGGAGGCCCGGGGAGAAAAGCTCCACAAAGATAAACTTACATAGATTACACAGAAGCTAGCAAACAATTATAAAAACAAAGTGATTATATACAATGGGTTAGTAGTGATTCCCTAGTAGGGACTCACAATTGTTATGGACAGAGAATTAAAAGTAAGAGACATCAGATTGGAAGCACAGCTTGGTGATGTAGTTATAAGTTATGATAATCGCAGAATATGCTTTTAGTTTATAACTTAATCAGGGTTGGTACATGGGCATAGCCAATTCACTTTGAGATACTGTTTGAGGTTTTTTTTTAAGAGACTTTTGGAGGATTGTAGGGTTATATAGTTTGGCAACGAATTCCAGGTTTTGCCAATGAAGTTGGCAAACAGGGATTCACCAGCAGAGTTATTAGCTTTGTGAGTTTGGACCAGTAGTTTATTGGCTGACCGTAGGGATCTTAGATTGCTATATGGCTTAATAATATTTTTAAGTGATGGGGTATCCTCAGGGTGGTACAAACTTTTGTGCACTATTAAGAGTTGATTGAATTGAATTAAGCTGTGCAGTTCTAGCCACTCTAGTTGTTTAAGGTTCTAGCAGTGGTGGGTTCTATAGGTGGAGCCAGTGGCGAATCTGGCAATATGATTGTAGCTATGGGACAACTTACCTAGTTCGGATTTGTTGAGGTTTGAGAGTACAGGCGAGGCATATAAGAGAGTAGAGAGTAGGTGTGATCAGGCGATTGCAGTCCTAGCCAGTGGGGTTAAAAATGTCTTGTTTCTATACAGTGATCCAAGCTTCTTATTGATGGTCTGTATGGTTTTGTTGACCTGTAGGTCAAATTTGAGATTATTGTCTATGATAACCCCTAGCAGTTTGGTGTGATTATCTGGGGAAATAGTGGTACCATTGTTAGATGTGACAGATAATGAAAGTGTAGTGGATCTACTAGTGGGAGAGAAGAGTAGAAGTTTAGTTTTATTGGGGTTCAGAAGTAGACGTTGATTGATGAGCCAGTTATCGATAGTGTTTAATGTATTTTGGGTTAAGATTTGCAAGTCGGATGGGGAGGTGGCTGAGCAGATGAGAGTGGATTCATCTGTGTATTGGATGCAGGTGGCTTTAGGGATAGCAGTGTGGAGGTTGTTGATAAAAATAGAGAAAAGTAGTGGACCTAGTATGGACCCTTGAGGGACACCAAGTGTGAGAGGTAACTGACTGGAGAGTTTGCCCTGCCATAGTACTGCCTGCTGTCTACCAGTCAGGTAGGACTGGAACCACTGGATAGCAGGCTTGTTGAGGGAAATAGATTTTAGTGAAAGAATGAAAAGTTCATGGTTGACCATGTCAAAGGCTTTTGATTGGCCAAGAAAGAGGGCAGAGGTTAGCCTATTGTCATTCCTGTTTTGGTTTATGGCAGTAGTAAAGGAAAGGAGGGCAGAGGTGGTGCTGTGGTATGGCCTGAAACCATGCTGGGAGTCAGATAGTAAGTTATTCTATGAAAGGTATTGCATTAGTTGCTTGTGTACACATTTCTCCATTATTTTGGCTAGTGGGGAAAGAATGGCAATAGGTCTATAGTTGGATATGTCTGAGGAGCTACCACCTTTATGGAGTGGGATGACATGAGATATTTTCCATAGGGAGGGGATAGCGTTTTCGGGTAAGGTTCTGTTGATGAGGATAGATCTGGGATATGCAATGGCATCTGCAGCTATTTGTAGGTATTCTGCAGGGAGGAGGTCAGCAGCAAGGGTGGTAGGTTTTAGTTTTTTTAGAAGTGTTTTGATAAAACTAGTGGATATTGGTTGGAAGCCAAATTCAGGTGATTATTAGGTAGATTTAGGCATTAGGCATGTGGTTTAATTTAGAGGGGGTTTGTTGATTTGCTAGGGATTGGATTGTTTCAGTGAAAAAGTTATTAAAGGCACTAGCTATTGTCTCTGGGGAACTATGGGTGTAATTAGCCGGGGTTGGGGTGGTGGAGTGACCTGGACAAAGTAGTTGATTTAAGCTAGCCCAGAACTTTTGAGGGTTGTTGTGGTGTTTTTGTAGAAGATTTTGGTAGAAGCCTTTTTTATCCAGTAAAATAGATTTTTTTGTATCATTCCTGAGTTGACGATATTTTAGATGATCAAGTGGGGATTTGGTTGTTCTCCAGCTGGCCCAGGTTCTGTTTCTAGTTTTGATTTTTGCTTTGGTATCTTTTGTGAGCCATGGTGCTGTATTTGATCTAGTTTTTATTGTACGTGCTGGAGCATGGGAATCAAGGATACTTAGGAATTTAGTGTTGAAGTGATCTATGGCCTCCTCTAATGTTAGATTTTTTAGTTTTGACCAGTCAACTGCTTTTAATTCATTTTGGAATATAGCAGCATCAAAGTTTTTCCTGTTTCTAAATGTTTTATATTTGGGCTGGTGAGGGTTTCCTGCCTTATGTTTTATGATATAGGTTAGACAATGGTTGCTGAGGTCATCAGGGAGAGTACCAGCTGTGTACAGTTGGGGTTGGTTATTAACCAGGATCCAGTCTAGAATACTTTCCTTGTTGGTTGGTTTGGTTTTCCTAGTGGGAGAGGTTATGGTCTATTTAAACCAAGACAAGTTTATATGAGTGAGGGGGGGGATCAGAGGAGCAGGGGTGCCAGTCGGTGTTATAATCACCAATAACTATGGTTTCTTGGGGATAGGTAGTGGATAACCAGTAAAGGAGCTCTTCTAGGGTATTTAGGTTGTTGCCTGGTGGAATGTATGCACAGACAATGTTCAAGTGTTTGTTTTGGTTAATTTGTAGCTTGGTTATGAGGAGTTCCGTGTTATTGAATTGGGGAGGTTGAATGGTATCTCTATTAACGGTTAGAGTATTTTTGTAAAGGACTGCTATCCCACCTCCTTTCCTTGTAGCACGGTCTAACCAGTGAATATTGTATCCTGGAGGTATATCTCATGGTCAGTAGTACTGGGTTTTAGCCAGGTTTCCGTAAGACACATAATGTCTGGGAAGTGGGTTGCTAGGAGGGCGTGTAGGTTGGGAATCTTATTGTTAATTCTTCTAATATTTAGGTGAATTGCTAGGAGGGAACTAGTGGGAGTATTCATGGGTAGCTTGACTGTGGGGGTTGTGGTAGGGGAGTGGAGGTTATTGGGTGTGGGTGGGCCAGGGTTGGGATGAATGTCTCCATGTGTTATAAGGTTATAGTGACAAGATATTCTGAGCTTTAGTTTTTGTTTATAAGCTTTATATAGTCTTTGTCTTTAGGATTATGTTTTGTGGCTGTACAGAGGTGGTATTTTATAGAGGGTGGTATATTCAGTGTGCAGGGGAAGGTAAAGTGTTTGATGTCATGTGTGAAGTCGTGGGTGTCTGTTTGACCATTTGGGTAGTGAATACCATGGTCTAGTGTTTGTTCATAGGCAGTGAGATGGTAAAATAGAAACAGTATAGGCATTTGGGTAATTAGTGTTTTTTTGCTTGTTTGCATTTTGATAGGAGGCGAGCCAAATTTGATGGCTGACTGTGTTAACAGGGTGTGGAAGAATGAGAAAGAAGGAAATGGGTTAAGGGGGCAGGGTTGCTCAATGATGTGTGAGTTGCTGATTGGTACTTAGCAGGAGGGGAGTGGCAAAGTCTGGTTTAAATTTAGCACTAGTGGGGGCGGTTGGAATTTTTTGGCAGGGAGGGGAGTGGAGCGAGCCAAGCGCAGCGAGGGCAAGTGGAGCAGAGCTAACACTGACTCTGAGAGTTACCTTGGGCTTTTGGTTTGGTTTGTATGATTGTATGTAAGCAGTGTTGTTGGCTGTACTTTAATTTGTTTTGTTCTTTTTTTAATTTTACACCAATTTTCAGGCTAAGTTTAATTGTATTCTAGGGGTAAACTAGCAAGTGTAGTCAATAAGGAGGGAGCGAAATTACTTTACCAAATTAAAATGTAAATGTTTGGGACTGGAACACTGTGTGAGTGTAAGGCTGATTCAAAGTAGTATAGCCCAATCTAGTGGCAATTGGCTAGATCCCTTCACTGTTGTTGTGCATACACCATTAAGCCTCAACAGTTTACAAAAACTAAATTGTAGTTCACCTATTACAATTGAAAAGCTGGAGGGAGTCAGGTTCTTGCTTCCCAGAGGTTTTACTTAGTTAAGATAGCCAGCTTCAGTTGAGAAGGTAGAAATTGCTTTATGCAGTGAATCCCAGGTCGGGGGGGTCACTCAGGAAAGAAACCCATGCAAACTGAAAAATAAAGGTAAATAAGGCAGAATTAGTGCAAAGGTTACAAGAATGTGAAGTGGAGAGCATGGAAGGAATAGAGCTGGAGAGTAAAATTAATTATATTGCATACATTATAATTAAAATTGATTACAGTGCATACAGTATCAGCTTTGTAAAACCACAGACTAGGAGCAGTAACATACAGCCTCTAAGTCCAGTGATAACAACTGTATACTTTGGTGAATACATGCAGGATATAATGCACAAAGCAAAGTATGGCTGTTTTAGGACAATAATTCTAGAGCTATGTTATTCAGTATGAACTAACAGTAACATGAACTGCATTCACTTAGCCTTCTATAAAAACAATTATAAAGTCCAGCCTGTAAGTCTTCTAAGTACAGTAGCATGCCATAGGAATGTTTACAAATGTAATCAGAACATGAATGACCTCTGCAAAACAGCAGGATGCCTGTCAGATATTCAACAATTAAAGCTCTACCTTCATAAAACAAGATAAAAAAACAAGCAGTTTGTAAGTTAGAACATTAGCTAGCTCTCAAAACATATAGGAGTTCTGAAAAGCAGTTACAGCTTAGCACCATCAAATACCTCAGTAGTTAACAGTAATAACCAAATAAATCAGCAGCTAACAGCAAAGAGAGGACAGTAATGCTAAGTAACTTACTTACTGTGCAGGCACAACAACAGAGGGGTAGGGAAGGTACAACAGCTACAGGATGAAATGAATGTGAGTCAGGTAGTAGAGAGATATGTCATAAAGTTATACATATTTATTTATTTTTTATTTATTTATTTGTCATTTGCTAACCGGGTTAGTCCAGCTGAAACAAAGGCCCATTTTCAGTGGAGACCCGAAGAGAAAAGCTCCAGGAAAAAAAAAATATAAGACATTACCGATCATTCATTCAAAGAACAAGAATATTAAAAAGTTATATCATACAGTCAAAAGCAAGAAAATTACATTTAAAAGCAAGACAAATTGCATAGTTATATTGGACATATTTATAGTAACAGAAGTTACATGAAAAATTAAATACAAAAATAAAAAGCTGAGTGAAAATACAGATTTAGGATCATTTAGGTTCATGCTAGTATATTATATTATTACAGCAATCAGAGCTAGACTGGTAATGAATAGTGTTACAGTTAACAGAGTATAAGTCATGGAAGGCTGACAGATTTAAAGTTGTTGTGTCTTTTCGGCTTTTCCCGGTTAGGGGTTGCCACAGTGGAACTCCGGTCCACTAATGATTGGCAGTAGATTTTTACGTGCCGAGTTGCCAGCCCTGACGCACAACCTTCAACGAAGGTACGCCCATTCACGCATTTCTCCACACAGAAGACGCTCTAGCTGAGAATCGAACAGGACGTCTTACTGTGAGGCGATAACGCTACCGCAGCAGCAACACTGCAGTCTTGCTGACAGATTTAAAGTAATGAGTGGTATAGAGTGGTGTGTGGGAATGGGTATTAAATGGGGTCCTGGCATGGGTAGAAGCTAGACTTTAGAAGGTAGTTTTTAAGTTCAATTCTGAAATGCATTGTACAATTGATGTTGTGAATACTTGGTGGGATGTTGTTCCAGATTTGGAACACTGTGCTTTTATAGAGAAGTTTACCAGTGTTTATGTTGGTTTTATAAATATTAACAATGAGTTGATCTGAGGTGCATAGCATTCAAGAGGGAGATGAGACAGGAGAGAACAGGACATGCTGTGGGTTTGTTTAGTAAGGTGTGAGTCAACTGCAGCTGAGTAAGAAGAAGAAGAAGCTAGGGGAACTCAAGTCATTGAAGCTGTTTTAAAGCAAGGCAGTGATGGGATTTATATGGTTAATTGCTGGCAAATAGAGCTATGTTGTAATAAGTTTGTTCCAGTTTGGTTATTAGGGTAGAATGTAGAAATGTGAGTATTGGAGAGGCATACAGAGGACAGGGTAGGAGGAAAGCCTGTGCTGGAAAGGGTTTGGAATTAGAGGCAAGGGATTTTTTGTTTCTATAGAGCATACCCATTTTTGATTTGTCTTTTTAATACAGTGTTGAATATGAAGGTCAAATTTTAATTGGTCATCAGTTATAATACCCAGATGTTTAGTGCGAGAATCAGCTTTGATAAGGCTTTTGTCATGTGATGAGATGGAAAATGTGGTTTTATGGTGGGAGAGAGATTTAGGGAGGAAAATGAGGGGTTTGTTTTTTTTGGGGGGGGGGTGGGTTAGGATGAGCTGGTTGTCAGTTAGCCATTGTTCTTCATTGTAAAATGTGTTTTGAGTGATTAAGTGGAGGTGAGAGATGCCATCAGAGCAGGAGATGAGGGTAGAGTCATCTGCATATTGTATCAGGGAGGAGGTGATACAAGAAGAGTAGAGGTTGTTTGTGAAGATGTTAGAAAGAAGAGGTCCCAGAATAGAACCCTGGGGGATGCCGGTCTTGATGGGTAAGAAAGGGGAGCAGGAAGAAAACTATATGACCTACTGTAGCCTATTGGGAAGGTAGTTAGAAAACCAGAGAATAGCAGAGGAGGAGAGATTGAGATTAAGTGAGAGATGCTGTCAAATGTGAGGTCAAGGAAATGACATGACACCAGTAGGTTTTTGTCTTTGGCCTCTTTGACAGAATGTGTGAAAGACAGTAGGGTGGTGGATGTGCTATAGGTTTGGCCTGAAGCCATATTAAGTAGGGGTCATAAGGTTTTTGTCGGTTAGATACTTAAGAAGCTGATTGTGTATGCATTTTTCTATAATTTTAGATAGTGCTGAAGGAATGGCTATGGGTCTATAATTTGATAGACTGGTGAAGTTACCTCCTTTGTGTAATGGTATGGTGTAAAAAGATTTCTAGATGGCAAGGACTGTAGATTCTTGGATTGACCTATTTTCAAGTATAGAGACAGGGTAGGCTATCGATTGAGCTGTGAGTTTAAGAAAGAGGGGAGAAAGGTTATTTGCAGACGGGTTGCACATTTTTTTTTTTAAGTAGAAGAGATTTTATGTAAGCAGTGGGGATAGGATTTAGAGAAAAGGGGTGGTTGGTAGCGTTAGGAGTAGTGGGTGGAAGATTTTTACTTTGGTCTGTTTGAGTTAGTTTGCGAATAGAGTAAATGAAATAAGAGTATAGTAGAGTGGTGGTTTCTTGAGGAGAATTGTTGGGATAGGAGTTTGGGGTAATGGGTCTTCCAGGGTTCAGGATTTTGTTAATGGTGGAGCAGAATTTTTTAGGGTTAGAGTTGTGGGTGAATTGGGCCTCATAGTAGAACTTTTTCTTGTCTTTGTTAATATGCTTTTTTGTGAGATATCCAAGAAGGTGTAAACTTGCTTATCCTGAGGGGAGGGAGTACAAGAAATCCTTACTGCTTCTGTTTTCTGCATATTAATTCTATAATCAGAGTATTTTTAAACATTTTGAAGTATTTCTGGGGTTCCAGTTAGTTTCTCTACAGGACAAGTTAAGAATAGTAGGAAATCTTCTGAGCAGATAAGTTTAAATGTTTTCTCCTACATTGAAGCTCTCCAAATCAGAACTGTACAACATTTTGGGGGGGGTTCTATGTAGACAGCAAACAACAAGGGGGAAAACAGGGCAACCTTGTCTACTACCTCTTAAAATGGGAAAACTAGAGAAAAGTCTAGAATCTATATTTGCACTAGTGTATGAGTCTTGGCATAATTTCTTCACGTAACTTACTAATTCAGCCGAGAATCTAAACTATCTCAGAACCAAGAAAAGGAATGCCCAGTGTTCCCAGTCCAGCTCTTTTACTGTATGTAAACTGGCAATGAGAATTGAGGTATTAGAACCAGTGGCACCCTCAGTCACCATGAAATGTCTTTATCAGGTTGTCCATTATAGTTCTGCTTTGAATAAATCCTGTCTGGTCCAGATGAACCAGGATGTGCATAAATATAGCAAGTTTATTGGCTAAAATAACCACGAACAATTTAAAGTTGTAGCTGAGGACAGAAATGGGGTGATAGGAAGAAGCATGTGCAGGACTTTACCTGCTTTCAGAACCAGTGCTGTGATAGCATGTTTCCATGAAGGTGGGGAACCCCTTGTGGTCATACAAGTTTGCAAATTTAACTGAAAAAGATGTCTGTACCTTCTTAATATATTTCAAATGACAGCCCATCAGAGCCTGTTGTTTTCCCTTTTTCTAGCTTTTTATATGCGAACTCTACCTCCTGGGGAATGACTGACTGCCAGATTTCTTGTGTCTACTCTGGCTAAGTAAGTTGAGTTCTGATAAATAATGTTGAGCCTTCTTGAGTGAGAATGGGAAATCCTCCCTGACCCCATAAAGTTTATGAAGGTATGTTACAAATACCCCACAGACCTTGGCCAGAAAGCAACCCATCTTGCCAAAGTTGTGATTAATAAGCCTTGTGATTTCCTTAAAGACCCTGAGATTCTGTTTCCTCAGAGCCAAGTACTTAAGAGAGGAGAGGGAGATTCAAAGTTTTTAAATTTAACCTGCATTTCCCTTGTTCTGCTTTATAGTCAGGTTCCTTAATTAGGTTATTTTGAAGGTCGGATAAAAGTTCCTGATATAGGTTCATAGGTAGGTACTAGGCTATCGGCCCAAGGGCCTAAGTAAGCCTAGCCAACAAGGTTTCCTGGCTTATGCCACCCAAGAAAGTTAATTTCCTGTGCCCCTGTCAAGCAGAGCCACAGAGGTGATTCCTGGGGTGTATTTCCTATTTCCCATCCACTCATCAAAATTTTTCTTGAAGAGTGCTAACGAGGAACTTTGCTTGACATAGATGGGTAACTTGTTCCAGAGTATAGGAAGTCTCTGGGACAGGAATCTATCCCTCCAGCATGTCCTGTTTATTGTGGTGACAAGGTTTAGGTCCCTAGAGCGTGTAGCTTGGAGAGATTGGGAATTCTTAAGGTGTAGCATGTCCAACAGCTCTGGGTTTAACATAGCTTTATATGTTAGGCAGAGATCTCCTCAGAGTAGGTGATATGCTACAGAGTAAAGCTGGAGTTTTTTGAGACAGTCAGTGTAGGGCATCTGTTTGAGGTCAGTAATCCTCTCTGTGAGGTACTTCTGTGGCCTTTCCAGCTGCTGCAGATGTCTTGTGAGGTACATTCCAAAAGGGGCATTGTACTCTATAATGGGTCTAATGAGTACCGAATAGAGGGGAACAATGACCTCTTTTTTCCTGGATGAGAACCCTTTTGTGATGAGGTGTGCCACATAGAAGGATTTCCTGACTACTGTGGTGATGTGATTTTCAAAGGAGAGACTACTGTCCACCTGGGTCCCAAGGTCTCTTATCACACATTTGGTGTTAAGTAGACTGCCGTTTATGTGGTAGTTCGTGGGTACAGAGTTTTTACCAACGGGGATGACAATGCACCTTTCTGGCATTGAGCTTAAGGCCATGCCTCTGACACCAGGCATCTGTCTCAGTGAGGCCCTTCTGTAGGATGTCCACATCATTTGGGGACTTGACTGTGGCTCTTAGTTTGCAGTCATCTGTGAACTTCATTAGCCAGAGGCCTTCTGTGTTAGCCTGTACTTCAGAGAAGTAGATACCAAACAGGATAGGTCCCAGGACTGAACCCGGTGGTACTCCACTTGTCACTGGTTTGAAGTCAGATTTGGAGTCTGCAACTTTTACAGTGTGGGTTCTGTCAGTGAGCCAGTTGGCAACCCATCTTGTGATGTAGGGATTTATATCTAGTTTAGTGAGTTTAGCTATAATTCCAGAATGGTAGATGGTGTTGAAAGCCTTGGCGAGGTCAGGATAGGCTGTGTGATCCACCTTACCCTCGTCTACGGTTTTGGTGACTGCCTCAAAGAAGTTGATCAGGTTCAGAAGGCATGATCTGCCTTTCACAAACCCAAACTGGGTGGGGTCCAGAGTTTGGAGATTACCATTGTGTTTGTTTATGAGTTCCATGATGATACGTTCCATGGCTTTGCAGACCAGGCTTGTCAGGCTAATAGGGCGATAGTTCCCAGGATCAGTGGTGGCTCCCCCTTTGTGGAGTGGGATAACTGTTGCTGTGCTCCATTCAGTGGGTTCAAAGCCTGATGTGAGACTATGATTGAACATGGTGCTTAGGTGGGGAGCCAGTTCGTTCTGAAGTTCGTTTAAAACGCAGCCTGGGATGTTGTCCGGTCCCATGGATGCCATGTTTTTGGTTTTAGAGAGTACAGTTTTTACCTGCATAGATGTGATCACAGGGATTCTGCATTCTTCCTGTATAGATATGGGGCCCTTTAGGGGGTGAGAGGGGGGGTAAAGTTAGCACTGAACCTATCTGCCAGGATGTTGGCAATATCAGTTGGTTCTGTAATTTTCGTGCCGTTGTGCTGTAACTCAGAGCAGATCTGGGTGTTGCCACTGAGATTCTTGACATAGCTATAGAATGCTTTGTGGTTGCCCTTAGAATCAGTGTCAATTTTGTTTTTGTAGCTAGCTTTGGAGGATATTATAAGGGATCTCAGCTTCTTACTGAGGCTGACCAGGCAGCTCCTCCACTCATGGGATTTTGCTCTCTTTTGCAACAGTTTCTTCCTTCTGTTGTAGAGTTTGTTTATGGCAGGGGACCACCAGAGTGGCTTCCTTTTTTTTGAAGGATAGGGTCCTGGTTCTGTTTGGGATAGCACAATCCATGCACTTGTGTAAGTGCTTATAGAGTACATTTGTGTAGGATTCAGCAGTCATAACTGTATTGTCCATCTGTATGGGTGTTATGAAATTCGCCACTTCTGTCTTAAGAAGCATGAAGTTGGCTTTGGAGAAATTTTTTACTGTGGTTTCCGCAATGGTGGGTGGGGTCAGGATGTGGATATCTAGGGTGATTAGCTTATGGTTGGATCTGACCAACAAGGAGTTGATTTCAGGTGTGGAACACTGGTCACTCATGTTGGTAATGACTAGGTCTAGGATATTGTTGCTGCTGGTGGGGGTGTGGATAAGCTGATCCAGGGCATTGGAATTTATGAATTCCAGAAAGTGTTGAGTGAACGAGTTGGTACATGAGTAGTTTTCCCAGTTAATGGTGGGATAGTTGAAATCGCCCATTATTAGGGTGGTTGGTTGAACCCTTATATTTTCCAGTATATCAAGAAACGAGGAGTGGAAATCCTGGGGCATGGTGGGGGATCTGTAGCAAGCTACAATTTGGATAGCAGTTTTGCCCAGAGTTAGTTGCACTTGGATAACCTCGAATGCATTATGCTGCGCAACTAGCCGGGAGGTGTGGATATCCTTAATGAATATGGACACACCTCCACCTTTGGTGTTCTGGCCCAGGTTAGATGGCCGAAAAGTGTTTTATGAGTTATAGCCTGATAATGCAGGGGCGCTCTCTAGACACTTAAACCAGGTCTCAGTCACTGCACAAGATATCAGTGTTCTCCATTTTAAGGAGTCCCTCGAGTGAGTGCATTTTGAGATTTAGACTTCTAGCATTGAGTAACAGTACCCTCAGTTTTTGTTTGCTTGTTCCTGTTACGGTGGTGAATTTGTCATTTGAACCTTGCCTAAAAAAGGGCAGCAAGAGCCTTAGCCAGTATCTGGAATCCTAGGGGCGACAGGTGCAGGCCATCTCTGGCAAAGCACAGTGGTCTGTCGACCATGTCGTCCCAGGCAGACAGATACTGGATCCCCTTAGAATGACACCAGAAGCTTAGCCAATTGTTGAAGTCAATCATTTTGTCCTTGTACTGCGGTATCATTCTGGCTGATGACAGGATGCTACTCAGGGCTAGGATCATACCTGCCTGGGCTATAAGATCAGAGAGCTCTTCCATGTCTCTTTTCATGTAGTCCAGGGAGGTATGTCTCGGGTCGTTCACGTCAACATGGACAATGACAGAGTCATATTTGTACTTGTTGTGGAGTGACCTGTGTGCGTGGGTTATGTGGCGGATCCTGGCATCCAACAGGCAGCTGACAGTAACGTTCTCCTTGTTTAGCTTTGTGAGTGGGTTATCAGTGTACCTGACTATAGAGTCACCTGTGACTAGTGTGTTGGGTGCGGTGGTTTGCCTTATGGGCTGTGGTTTATTGGCACACTGGGTCTGTGGGCTGTGTGTCATTTGGGTTGTGTTGGGGGGTGGAGGTTGCTTGCATTTCTGCTTTGGAGGTCTCTGTTGCTTGAGCAGATTATCACTGAGAGCCTCTGCAAATGTTTTTGTGTTTCTGTGTGTGGATTTTGGTGGTGTAGGTTTAGTGGGACTATGTGATGAGTGTGGTGCAAGTGTTTACCTTCTCCTCTTGACTGTCAAGTTCAGTCTTGGTTGGAGAGAGCTTTACCTCCAGTTTGGCTAGATAAGTGCATCTCTCACAGGTTGTGGTGTTGGGTGGTAGGAGGAGAAGGTTGTCTGTGTACATGAGGCAATTGCTACATTACCTCAAGATGCCCAGATTCATCAGATAGACAGGAGAGAACACTGGGAGCTTTCCTCTAAACAAGTTAGGAAAGTGAGTATAAGAGCTGTTTTTCTCTAAACAAGTGAGAAAGTAAGTACAAAAACTGTTTTCCTCTAGGTAAAGAGGAAGGTTGAGTGCTGTAGTAATTTGTAGCTTATTTAGTGCTAACAACAAGTTCTGAACAAGTGCTGAGCATGAATAAGCAAATTCAAGTGCTAAAACTAAGAATCTGTACCTGGATCTTGTGGTAGATAGATACCTAGTGCTTACCACTTCCACTGATAAGCTAGAATGCTTCCCTCCAACACAGAAAGGCTTGGGGGCTCAGAAGCTTACAAACAGTCCTGGATACAGCAAATCTGTATCTGGACTAGACTAGTTACATGAAAGGTGGGAAACAAGCACAAATGCAGGCTTTTAAACCATAAAGTTGAAAGAGATCAAAAAACTGCCCAAATGGCCAATAAACTACAATTTCAGTCCCCAGAATGTACCTACACTTTATTTCTAACAACTGCCTTTGAGACTTTTTCTGGTTATCTTGTAGACTCAGTGAAAAGTTTCAGATCTTGTGCTAAAGTTACCATGCAGTTGTTCCACTCAGCTCTAGGATATTTTAGAAGGGGTTTCTAGTATGCCTAAATGCTGATTACAAACTTTAATAGTCTGGCTATATTGGGGACATCAACAAAGGTATAGATTTAGTTTCCTATGTCTCTGAAGGACGTCTGTGTTAACTTGTAGCATGACAGATAGTAAGGTGTGATTCAATAGTCCCAGTGGGCCACACTGAAGAGAAGCAATTAAATGCACATGCTCCTTAGTACCCATTATTTTGTCTGTCCTAGAGAATGAAGCAAATGTAGAAGACAGATGTGTACAAGCTATTACATAACTTTAATTTCTTATAGGCATCCACCATGCTTGTATTACTATCCGTAGCTTAAGATAAAAAAAAAAACTAGAAAGTTTTGCTTTGATAGCAGATAAAATACTATAAGGTAAACAAGAAGAACAAAAGCCAGTGAATATCTCGAAAAGTAGCCATTTATGTAACTGCTTTGATTACACCCTCCAAGTGTGGTCACAGCTCCTTTGATGAAGAATCTAATGTGGAATTAGACTGTAAGAAAAAGGCTGCCTTTTGTCTTGACCATTCACTTTTTAAACAAGGGGAAAATTATAGAAATAGGTCCCTTCAGTGAGACAGGTTCAATGTTGTGGAAATTCGATGATCCAGTTCTCAAAGACCTGCTAGTCCACTGGTACTGAGGATGATTGTGATAGCTTATCCCTTGCTTCTTTTGGAGGAAGGAAGGAAGGAAGATATTTAAGTCAGTCGGATATAGCAGGTGAAACTTCCACTTATTAAGATGGTCAATGAGTTGTGTTTAAGGGTACCCCAAACTATTTTCAAGCTGCTTCAGAATAGTTGTATCTTCTGTAAGTGAAGTAAATTGATCCAGAGTGATCGGTAAGGGTGCCTTCCATGTCCTTTAGTTTCAAGTCAGTGCATGAAATATGTTCCACCAAAGATTGATTCATTTTTGACATTTCAATCATAAGTAAATCAATTTTTTATCCACTGCTTCCATTGCTGTGATGGAAAATGTCTTGTCCATTTGCAGTGCAGTATTTTGGTTCTGGGATGTATGTGGGGACCTTGTGTCTGCTTTTGCAAAGAACGTGACTTTTTTTGAGCACTTGTGGGTCATTTGACTTTCCCCCACATGTAAGTTAAGCCATTAGTTAATAGTAAGGCAAATACCCAGTTTTAAAGAAATGATAAAGTTTTAAACTGTGGCCGGAGGAACCTAGGCAAAAGACACTTCCTACACTGTAACTGCAAAAACATAAGTCAGATGCACTAAATGTGATGTAATTCACTAATCAAAACCTGTTAAAATAGAAACTGTCCGGTTGTTCTCCAATTCTTACAAAATCAAATGATGACACAAATCCGCCAGAAAATAATTCTCCACACTTTGTTTAAGCTTCAAAACGTCTAGCTTTTCGTCGGTTAAAGCTAACCAACTTCTTCAGAACCAAGAAACACGTCACTAGCATTCAAAACTTACTTATAGTTTAAAAACAAACCACGTGGTTAATGCATTAAGAACTATATGCTGCATTCACTACATCGGAAAAACATGAAAAGACATCTTTTCAGTTAAAATTAAAAACAATGTCAAAGCCAAATTCATAGACATAAAAATTATGTCATTTAAAACATACAATTGGATTTCTAAAAAACGCTCCTAAACTTCAACAGCTGAGGATTCTGCAATTCGGTCTTGCTGAGTCAATAATCATCAACAACTGAATATAGGCATAACTGGTGGTAGGCATATGCCTTAAAAATACAATACTGGCTATTCATTTACTATCATAACTATTTTGAAGTGACAATATAACTATTTTGAAGTGACAATATATTTTACAGGAAGCACGATCACTAAAACTGCTTATAATAACTAGGTAGGTAGTCAGAGTAAAAACAGAAGCTCGTTTATTACTCCACTCTAATATATTGTTACATATACTTTAGCGTACTCTCGGAAAATCATCCGGATGTGGAAATCACTAATGATAAACGTATGCCATAAAAATATATGATCGGAAATGCTGTGTTAACTGTTCATTTACCATTGTGCTATTACAAAATGATGATATTATACATATGTAGCACGATCGCTAAAACTGTATGTAATTACTTAATAACTAAAGTCAGAGAGAAACAAGAACTCCTCTCTTTTCCACTCTAATACATTATAACATATATTGTAGCATACAATCAAAAGATCATCACATTCCAGATACCTAAAAAAATTATTTCTAAAAAATATATATGCAAAATATAAAAAATATATATGTACTAAATCCTGTACTATATATAATATGACAATAATTAACAATTATTAACACTTTAACTCTATATGATAGGGCACTAGAATAGCTATATAAATCGGTGCCTCTATAGTAGAGCCAATAAATCTGTCCTAAAACCTGAAAAAAAAAATATATATATACATAAATTATTATA
Source organism: Protopterus annectens (assembly GCF_019279795.1). NCBI lineage: Eukaryota > Metazoa > Chordata > Ceratodontiformes > Protopteridae > Protopterus > Protopterus annectens. The sequence continues at coordinate 354,446,030 of NC_056747.1, read as the reverse complement.
CTATACATAAACTAAAAAATTCAAACTATAAGTCTGTCATTGCAAACATGAAAACGTTTGCATACACCATAAGTATATAAAAATGAAAATGAAACCTAAAACTCAATGCACAAGTAAGGTCTCATCTTTTCAAACTTTTTAATTTAAGTATACAAGTTGTAGACAATGCACCATTCAAACCAGGGTAGTGACAAGCATCTAGTTTCAGCTGCCATACCAGTTCCTTCATCTCTAACCTCAAGGATTCCGGTCCCCCCCCTCATTTCCGATACTATCTGATCTATAACGGAAAAAACAAATTCATGATGGGGGTTTTCCTTGATATGTTTGGCTAGGGCGTTCTCCATTTTTTCTTTCCTAATAGCATATAAATGTTCGTACATGCATTCCTGCAGTTTCCTATCAGTTTTTCCTATATAGAAAACTGGGCAATGTACACACCTGGCCAAATAGACAACTTGTGAACTAGCACAGTTAAATCTACCCTGGATGCCATACTTAATACCTCTGACTACAAAAGATGCACCTCTTTGGATAAACCTACAGAATCTGCACATGTTACATTTGTACATACTTAATCTGACATTTGAAACCCTCGGTCTCATTTCAAGTAAACTTTTAAGGTTCAAACCCCTTTTAAAGACTGCCTTAGGGGGTTCAATCAACTTTTTTTTTGAGCTAGGCCATCCTGAGTCACTAAACCCCAGTTTTTCTGGATAATAGAAACAATGTCTTTCGCATCCAGACTATATGTTAAAATGAAACTACAAGGATGGACTACTCTGGACACCTGACCAGGTATAGTTACTGCTTGTCTGATGTTGGTCTGATTGAGAATAGGTAAGTAAAAACCTCCCGCCCTCTTATTACGTACTTCCATACAGAGGTCTACAATTAACCCCTCTGGGTAACCTCTGTTTAAGAAAAGACTGGTCATGAACTCACATTCCTCCAGAAAGTCACTATCCTTGGTCACCATCCTGGCCGCCCTTACTAGTTGACCTTTGATAATAGACCTTTTCTGTTGGAAAGGATGGCTACTTCTGAAATGTAAGTAACTATTGGAGAAAGTTTCTTTGTGATGGATCTTAGCTATATAACAATTGTGAACTCTATCTTTTGCCAGGTCCACATCTAAATATGCTATCCTATCAGTAGCAAAACAAGAAGTGAACTTAAGGAAATCAGTGGATGAATTGAAAAATTCCAAGAGGGATTTTGCTACCCCTTCGTCACCCTTAAAGATGATAAATATATAATCTAAAAAACGAGTTTACATCAGTACCTTGTCTTTGATGAAGGGGTTGGTCAACACATACTCCCTTTCCCAATAAGCCATTACTAAATTTGCCACACTGGCACCGCACAGGGATCCCATAGGTACCCTAATCAATTGTAGAAAGTACCTTTTATTGAATGTTACATAGTTGCAAGATAAAATGATGTCTAATAATTCACTAACTATGTGGGTCTCCTTAATAGGGGCTTGTTTGATGTTCATCATGACCCGAATCCATTCCAAGGCCATGGCATGTGGGATAGAGGAATACAAGTCTTTCACATCGATAGTCAAAAAATGACTGTCAGCACTGTATGGTATTCTTTTAACACTAGCCAAAAAGGACCAAGAGTACTTCGAAATTTGTGGTTCACTTGCCACATACTTCTTCAAGATTGAATCTATTACTTTGGCACCACCATAGGTTATACTACCCCTAGCACTAACCAGTGGATGCATAGGAGGATCTGTTATATTTTTATGGATTTTAGGAGAACCAAATATAATGGGAATCCTTGGGGCTGGTGTAGATATAAAATTTAATACTTCTAAATCTGTCACTTTGTTAATGAAAATGTCATTAAAATAAGTAGATACCCGGGACAGACCTACATTCAATTCATTCCTGGATACTTCCTTATATGTTTCAGAAGCCACAATGTCTTCCATTCTTCTGTTATAGTCATCCACGTTCATAACTACCATCCCTCCTCCTTTGTCAGGTTGCATCACCCTGACAGCGGATTCACATAACAGATCTAATGAAGACCTTTCCTCCTTACTAATGTTGAATTTAGATGGCTGTTTGGACATCAGCAGATAGTGAATATCTAAATCACAAATCTGCTGAAAAAGATCCAGAGAGTGTTGCAAAGGGGAGTTGTAAGTACTAGGTATATAAAAATCACCCTTTTCCCTTGTTAAATCTCCCATTAATAGCTGTAAATTTTGTTTTCTCACAAACAGTTTCAAGTCTATCAACATTCCGGCCAAATTTGCCCTCTTAGAAGGTATGAAGGAAAGACCTTTCGCCAATAAATCCATTAGAGTTTCAGTAAAGATAAGGGCAGAAAAATTGTATATCTTAAAGTCCTGACCAGTATTCATTATGATGTTAAATGAATTCTGGGGAGGTTGATCAGCTATAATCTGGACTAATTCCTCCTGTTCCTGGATCTGTTCCTGGATTTCTGACCTTGGGACTGCAGTTGAGACAAGGCTGAGTTCCGAAAATTTGAACTCTCTGCCTCTACTGAATGGTTATTGGACCTATTCTGAGATGCCAAATGTTCACTACGTTGGATCTGGTCCAGTTGATCGTTGGCATCCTCAGATAAATACTCCTATCCATGAGTATTCAAACTCAAACCCTGGCATTTGTTACTAGTGGGATCAATTTGACGTGTTGTAGAACCCAAATAATTCCCTTGGGATTTGGGGGGCTTAGGGTAAGCCACTCCATCCTGGTATGCTTTTATATCCCTATGTAATTTCTTGATCTTATTCGCTGTAATTTTAGATATGTGTTGGTCAGTACTAGTGAACGATCGTTCATAGTCATACCTATACCTTAAAAAATTAGGGTCGTTTTTGATCTCCTCATCCAGCTTATTAATATCTATAATCAGTTCATCAGCAGCCAATTGGTAATGTTTGCATATTAGTTTGAGGAGTTCGAACCCATGTCTATCAAAAAGCAGAATTAGATCCAAGTGGAAGGCAGAACCCTCCACTAACCCCGTAGGGTATTGCCAGGATCTAAGGCCTTTAGGTACCACTTTGGAGCATTGACATTCCCCAAAGTATGCCACCTATAATTGTATTTTCATTTTTATATACTTATGGTGTATGCAAACGTTTTCATGTTTGCAATGACAGACTTATAATTTGGATTTTTTAGTTTATGTATAGTATAATAATTTATGTATATACATATTTTTTCAGGTTTTAGGACAGATTTATTGGCTCTACTATAGAGGCACCGATTTATATAGATATTCTAGTGCCCTATTATATAGAGTTAAAGTGTTAATAATTGTTAATTATTGTCATATTATGTATAGTACAGGATTTAGTACATATATATTTTTTATATTTTGCATATATTTTTTTTATAAATAATTTTTTTAGGTATCTGGAATGTGATGATCTTTTGATTGTATGCTACAATATATGTTATAATGTATTAGAGTGGAAAAGAGAGGAGTTCTTGTTTCTCTCTGACTTTAGTTATTAAGTGATTACATACAGTTTTAGCGATCGTGCTACATATGTATAATATCGTCATTTTGTAATAGCACGATGGTAAATGAACAGTTAACACAGTATTTCTGATCATATATTTTTATGGCATACGTTTATCATTAGTGATTTCCACATCCGGATGATTTTCCGAGAGTACGCTAAAGTATATGCAACAATATATTAGAGTGGAGAATAGACGAGCTTCTGTTTTTACTCTGTCTACCTACCTAGTTATTATAAGCAGTTTTAGTGATCGTGCTTCCTGGAAAATATATTGCCACTTCAAAATAGTTATATTGTCACTTCAAAATAGTTATGATAGTAAATGAATAGCCAGTATTGTATTTTTAAGGTATATGCCTACCACTAGTTATGCCTATATTCGGTTGTTGCTGAGTACTGACTCAGCAAGACCGAATTGCAGAATCCTTAGCTGTTGAAGATTATGAGCGGTTTTTAGAAATCCAATTGCATGTTTTAAATGACATCATTTTTATGTCTATGTATTTGGCTTTGACATTGTTTTTCATTTTAATTAATGATGTCTTTTCATGTTTTTCCGATGTAGTGAATGCAGCATATAGTTCTTAATGCATTAACCATGTGGTTTGTTTTTAAACTATAAGTAAGTTTTGAATGCTAGTGACGTGTTTCTTGGTTCTGAAGAAGTTGGTTAGCTTTAACCAACGAAAAGCTAGACGTTTAGAAGCTTAAATAAAGTGTGGAGAATTATTTTCTGGCGGATTTGTGTCGTCATTTGATTTTGTAAGAATCGGAGAACAACCGGACAGTTTCTATTTTAATGGGTTTTGGATGGTTTTTCATTTCTCTGGTTTGATGTAATTCACTAATGTCAAATTCTACCATTCAAACAAAAAAACTGTATGTTTCCTTTGTTTTATGCATCTAGAGTCAGGTGCATTATGATTACAAATGTAATGTATTGTTAACATTTGCAATCATTAGCTATCAATGCTTTTTGTGTTTGTTAGGGTTTTTGGCTCACCAGTTTTTGGTATTCATCTTTTCGAACCCATGTAGGTAAACCATATTTATGTTCTGTTTTCTCTAGCTTCTCATGTTCAGTGGGCTTCTGTTTCCCTAAACAAGCTGATCACATGATGGAAAATGGCCACTTGCAGGAGATGCATTGTGACTGAGCATTCACTTGTGAGAACTAGCAAAGCACAGTGGGACTTGGATTTCAGTCATTCAGAGATGAAGATATGTGAACTATGAGATGACGACTTGGAAGCAGTGCTTAATTTAGTTAGAATTTATTTTGGAAATAGAGGATGACTGAACAGAAATGCTGAAATACATTGTCCACTTTTATTAAGCATCTGTTGGGTTGTTTGTTTCTGATAACTGGTTACAGTAAACTCTTTTTTTCTAGAGGCTCCTTTAGCTGTTTAAAACTTTCATTTAAAGGCTCACTGCTGCTTTTCAGCTGTGAAACATTTCTGCAGTTTGTTTCCCACTCTACCTCCCTGCTGGTATAGTGTTTTTATAGTTGGTGGCTTTGCAGTTGCCCACCCCTAGTGTAAATTTGATCTGGGACCCTCCTCCCAGTCTAGTGTCATTACCTCATTTTACCCAGTACAGGCAGAACATTTGAGAAGGCCAATCAGCTTAGTTTCTGCTACTCCTTTCTCTCTTTCCACTAAAAAAAAAAAAAAAGTATCTGCTTTTACTGTATTTGTGTTTTTCCTAATTTATTTTGCTTTTGTGTCATCTTAAAAGTACTCAGTTGTATTTATTACTGCTTGGTGTAACTTATTCTCAGCCTTTTAGTTTAAGCACTTGGGCTTTAGACCAGTTGTTTTACATTAGGAAGGTTTGTGGTCTGCACTGTAGTGGCAGAACAGGTAGCTTACATCCTTCTAAGTTGGGAACTGCTGATTGAGGGCTCAGTGTCTGTTATTCTAAAAGTGTATTAGTTCTGGTTTAAGCACCTGGGCTTCAGGCCAGTTATTTTACATTAAGAAGGTTCGTGGTCTGCACTCTTGTGGGAGAAGAGGCTGGACTCTGCCCTTCTGAGCTGGAAATTTCTGGTTAAAGGCTTATAGTGCCTGCATATTTGAACTATTTCTTACTGTAATTGGTACACCTTGTTTGCTGTAGCATAGACTAGATCCAGGCCTGCTGAATCTAGTTTTGTTTGTATGCTTGTTATTTCCCTGAAAAGCTAATTCCACCTAAAACTTGGCTTTTCAGCGCTTCTGTGGATCCCTAGTGATATCTGCATTGCTTACTGTACTTATTTCTTTGTTTCACTTGAAAGAAAGTTACTGTTTGTCATTATTGCATTTAAGTTACCTGGCACTTGCTCACTAAAGCAATTATATAAGTCAGCACTAAAAAATTAAAAGCACTACACCCTCACAAACTCCCCCTGGAGTACCTTGCTCCCCATTGGCCATTTTTTTCAATTATAAAGAAATTCCCAATACTATTCTAGCATGTCCAAAGGTCAGTTGTCAATCTCCTCTCCAGTCCAGCTGGTGAATCTGGGAATCTTGAGGCAATGTTACAACTGCCTCATGTACACAGACAACCCTCTCCTCCTCCCAACAAATTCCAACACATGTGAGAGATGCAACCATATAGCCAAACTGGAGGCTAAGCTCTCTCAACTCAGTACTGGCGTATCCAGTCAGGAGGAGAAGGAAACCACACTCACTAAAATTCCAGTCTCACATAGACCTACCACAACAGCAAACCAAACACATAAACACACAAAAACATACTTGGAGGCTCTAAATAAAAATCTGGCTAAGCAGCAGAGACCTCCAAAGCAGACACCCAAGCAACCGCTACCCCAAAACAAAACACGTGCAACACATAGCTCACAAAGCCAGTGTGCTGAACAGTCACAGCCCTTAAGGCTAAACAACACACCTGATACACTTGTAATAGGTGACTCTATCATCAGGCACACTGACGTCCCACTCACCAGGCTGAACAAGGAGAAGATCATGGTGAGCTGCCTGTCGGGCGCTAGGATCCGCCACATAACACAAGCACTCAGGTCACTCCAAGGCAAGTACAAATATGACTCAGTCATTGTCTATGCTGGTGTGAATGACCTGAGACGTACCTCCCTGGACTACATGAAAAGAGACATAGAGGAGCTCTCTGAGCATGTAGCCCAGGCCGGTATGACCCTGACCTTGAGTAGCATCTTACCCTCACCAAGAATGATGCCACAGTATGAAGACAAGATTATCAATTTCAACAATTGGCTTAAGTATTGGTGTCATTCAAAGGGGATCCAATGCCTGTCAGCCTGGGATGACATGCTCGACAAGCAACAATGGTTCGCTAGGGACAGCTTGCACCTGTCACCCCTGGGCTTTCAGATATTGGCAAAGGCTCTTGCTACCCCATAGTGCCTTTTTTAGGCAAGGCTCAAAAGACAAACCCACCTCCATAGGTATCACAAGGGATAAGAAACTAAGAGTAATACTACTCAATGCCAGAAGTCTAAACCTCAAGATGCATGCACTCGAAACTCTCCTTAGCATGGAGAACATCGATATCTGTGCAGTAACAGAAACCTGGTTCAAGGCTCTCGAGAGCACCCCAGCACTACCAGGTTATACCTCATACCATGCTTTTTGGCCCCAAAACTTGGACCGAACCACAAAAGGAGGGGGAGTATCAATATTCGTCAAAGATACCCACACCTCCAGGTTGGTGGCACAGCAGGAAGCATCAGAGACTATCCATGTGCAACTAACAATGGGTAAAACTGCCTTCCAGTTTATAGCCTGCTACAGACCACCCTCCCAAACCCAGGAACCCCACTCGGCCTTCCTGAGAACACTGGAAAATATGAAGGTCTCTCCAAACACCATTATATTGGGTGACTTCAACTACCCAACCATAGACTGGGAGCATTACTCTAGCTCCAACACCCTAGCCCAAAGGTTCCTAGAATATATAAACTCAAATGCTATGAAACAACTTGTTACCACTCCCACAAGAGGGGAAAACATACTGGACCTGATCATCACCAACATGGGGACTCTATGCTCCAGACCAGAAGTGTATCCCTCACTGGTAAGATCAGACCATAAACTAATCTCACTGGATATTCACATCCCGAGTCCACCCCATGCCCAGAAAACCACAGTGAAAAACTTCTCTAAAGCAAATTTCACACTCCTCAAAATCGAGGTGGAATCCTTCAAAGCCCGGGCCTGTGGATATCTGACCCAGACCGCAAAATCCTTTATAAACGCATTCTATGAACACCTTCAGGAATGCATGGATCATGCAATCCCAAATAAAACCAAGACCCAATCCTCCATAGGCAGACGTCCTGTCTGGTGGACCCCAGCCATAAACAAACTATACAATAGAAGGAGGAAGCTACTACATGATAGAGCAAAATCCCAAAAAGGGAAGGCATCTCTGATCAGTATTAGCAAAACATTATGGGCACTCATAAAATCGTCTAAGGCCAGCTTCGAGAGAAAAATTGCACAGGACACTAAGGATAATCACAAGGCTTTCTTTAGTTATGTTAGGAACCTGGGTGGGAATTCCCAGATATGCTCAGAATTAGTCCAAAATGACAAAAAATACACCGAACCCACAGACATTGCCAACATCCTAGCTGACAGGTTCAGCGCAAACTTCTCCCACCCCTCCCCACCAAAAGGGCTAATATCTATCCCAGCAGAGTGCTGCCCCCCTGACATCTCAGATGCTCAGGTAAGAGCTGCCCTCTCCAAAGCAAGAAACACAGCATCAATAGGACCAGACGGTGTCCCGGGCTGCGTCCTACATGAACTCCAAGAAGAGCTAAACCCAAACCTAAAACTACTGTTCAATCTCAGCCTTACTACAGGATATGTACCCAAAGAGAGGCATACAGCAACAGTGGTCCCTCTCCACAAAGGTGGTGCCTCAACGGATCCTGGAAACTATCGCCCCATAAGTCTCACTAGCTTGGTCTGCAAAGCTATGGAAAGGATCATCATGGACCTTATAAATAAAGATATTGGGGACCTACAGACACTGGATCCTACCCAGTTCGGCTTTGTTAAGGGCAGATCCTGCCTCTTAAACCTGGTCGATTTCTTTGAAGCAGTCACCAAGGCCATTGACAAGGGGAAGGTGATCCACACAGTCTACCTGGACCTCGCAAAAGCCTTCGATACAATACCCCACTCGGGCATTATAGATAAGCTCACCAGCTTAAATATAAACCCCTATGTCACTAGATGGATTGCAAACTGGCTCAAGGACAGAACCCACATGGTTAGAATTGCTGGAGCCATGTCAGACTCCAAACCAGTTACAAGTGGTGTCCCACAAGGCTCAGTCCTGGGACCTCTCTTGTTCGGTATATATTTCTCGGAGGTACAGGCCAACACGGAAGGACTGTGGCTGACCAAGTTCGCAGATGACTGCAAACTGGCGCCATAATCGACTCTCCAGCCGACACAAGCATCCTCCAAAAGGACCTCATAGAAACAGACAACTGGTGCCAGAGCCATGGCCTCAAGCTAAATGCCAAAAGTGTATAGTCATCCCCTTTGGCAAAAACAAAGTGCCCACAAATTACCACATAGGTGGTAATCCATTAAGTACAGAAGAAGTAATTAGGGACCTGGGGACCCAAGTTGATAGCAATCTCTCATTTGACAACCATGTGGCCAAAGTGGTTAGAAAAACATTTTATATAGCCCACCTAATCATGAAGGGATTCACATCTAGATCAGGGAGGTCATCGTGCCTCTTTACTCATCCCTCATCAGGCCCATAATTGAGTACAATGCCCCTTTTGGGATGTACCTTACCAGACACCTGCAGCAACTGGAAACACCCCAAAAGTACCTCACCAAGAGGATCAAAGGGCTCAAACAGATGCCATATGCTGCCCGGTTAAAGAAACTCCAGCTCTACCCAGTGGCATACCGCCTGTTCAGAGGCGATCTGTGCCTGGCGTATAAAGCCATGTCCAACCCGGAATTAATGGACATGCTGCACCTCAGAAAATCCAAATCCCATCGAGCTAGGCGCTCGAGAGACTTGAACCTCAGCACTGAAATAAATAGGACATGCTGGAGGGACAGATTCATAACCCAGAGGCTCCCTTCACTCTGGAATAAAATCCCAGTCCAGGTTAGGCAGAGTCCCTCATTGACTCTCTTCAAGAGGAATCTTGATGAGTGGATGGGAGATCGTAGGTTTACCCAGGGTATCACTTCTGTGTCACTGTTAGACAGAGGCACAGTATACTAACCTCGAAAAAGGGCATAGCAAAATTAATTTAAAATGGGTGGCGAAAGCCATACACACTCTGTCTAGACTTATAAATGCCCTAGGCCAGATAGCCTAGTATGAACCTATGAACAAGAAGGCAAGATGTTAATGGCTAGTGGGCTGCATTATGGGGACAAGGAACTGAAATTTACTTTAATGGCCTGGGTAAACAGCTTTAGCAATGCATTTACGGGAAAATACAATTATACTTTAAGGAATAACTGGGAAATCAAATGCTTTCGTTGCTGAGCAATGATGTGAGTACAAAGTGGAGTGGCTGGTAAAGCTAAAATTAAATGATGTATTCAGCTTTCATTTTACAAAGAGTATGGGATGAGGGCAAGCTGCCTGAGAATGCTTTCATATGGACTTATTAATCAATAGCTTCAGCAGGGCATGAATTCTATATTTTAATATGTGATTAGGCCTGGGGTGCCAAATTTCAGGATAAACTCCAATGCTTTGGAAAACTAAATGTATATAGTTTCAAACAGATGTTATGGTTTTATTTTTCAGGGTGGTGACATCTGTGGAAACTTAATTTATGCAAAATGAAGTTTAAAGCCATGCATGTGGATGAAAAGGCATTTAATAGTATTGTGACAAGCATCTGTGATTGTGATCTCAATGATAGATGTTTGCTGATAAAGGGAGGGAGGCCATCCTGGGTGCAGAAGGAAGCAAAGGTAAGAATAAATCTGTGATCTAAGGTAGCTAGTAAGATTTTGGATAATATGACCACAGTTATGTGGAATTCAAATGGAATATCCAATCCAGTTAAGCAAAACAGGATTTTTTATTTACTGAACAAGTATAAAATGGGAATTGCTGCAATGCAAGAAACCATCTAAGTAACTCCGAATATGGAAAGTTTCAATGGAAGAATTATAAGGTAGTGCTTTCTGCTAGCTACACTAGGGCTCTTTTGTCTGTCCTGCTTTCCAACTTGCTTCCCCTACATGTAGAATATGTATTGTAGGATACACAAGGAAGAATTGCATGGTGAAGGGAGTGGTTGTGTGGCAATTTTTTTATATTAGTCTCCATTTAAAAGGTTAGTGGCATTACATCAGGGTATTGTACTGTAATGGGGGACAGGAGTTTAACTGCACACGTGGTGGATTCTGATAGGAGACCCAGATGTGTCAGGAGCTGAGATATATTTTGGTGCATATTATAAGTTTTTTGTGCTGATACAACAATTCCGTGGCCTGAATTAAACAAGAGACTCCATATCAAGAGTAATGCATTTATTAAAATTCTAACCAGTGTTCTGCAAAATATGCACGAGATGTTGAATCACTGTGTTACTCTTGATATCAAGTTTATCATTTATTTCAGGTTAGAGAGTTGTTGAATTGAGCATTAATAGGCGAGAGTTTGCTTGCTTTATGGTGATATTTCCTGGCTAAATAAATATGTACATTATGAAGGGGGTGGGGGCATTCCTCTCAATTGTCCAGATTTCCGCAGAATGTCCAGAATTTTGCTTCATATTTTTGGTCTGCTCCTTGTAAAATTTATGGTTTTCTGGCAAATCATTAAGGATTAAAGCCACTAAATAAATGTAGACATTTGAGTTTCAGACTTCAGATTATTCAGAAAATGCATGGCTAGCACAACACCTTTTATTCTAACAACTTTCTAAGTTTATAAGAGCAATATTTAAAATGTGTCCCTATTTTTGGACCTTTGCCCCCTCATTATTTTTGGTTTTGTCTAGATTTCTTGTGCTAAGAGGTTGAGAGGTATGTTGGGGGGCATGGTAGATGATTTGACTTAGCACTCACCAAGCCCCCCTGCACCCTCCCATGTGGGGAAATTTGCACCCACACCCCACTAATTATACATATACCAACTCCATGATCACACCACAGTGAAGAAAATGGCCTTCCCCACAAAAATAAAATGATTCACCGGCTCATCCAATATAGCACATTGCAGTGAAACTCACCAAGATATCAAGTAAAGCCACTCATTCATCTGTGCTGTGATGATCTGTAAGTATATTCACAAAGCCAATAGGGAGTTCTAACATCAATTTTATAATCTTAAATCCTTAACAGGGGACATATGCACTTAAAGAAAATCCATCTCCCTAAACAATTATTCAGCACTTCCTTAGCATTCAGTCCGCATAGCTTAGCCATGCAACAGTGCTTTCGCTACAGGTTCAGTACTTCATTACTCTTGCCAATTGCAGTTTCTAGTTCCTTTGCTTTCTAGAGCACAATATGGACACAGTAGCTAACTGGTGGTGCAAGTGTGGGGGGGGGGGTAAAAAACTTTGTGGAACATTCATAAGTGAAGTATGCCTTTCATGCTGTAACCAAACCAAATATTAAAGTAACTTTTTTCAGAATAATAAGTCATGATCCTTGGCTACTACAAAATTTAATTAACAGATTTTTTTTTAGTTTAATTTTCTCTATTTGCTAACCAGGTAACATCACTGGACTAAGTGCCCCTTTTCAGAGGTAACACATGAGCACTGTCTAAGTGACAGAAAGAGTCAAACCCTGTACCTTTGACTACTGCAACCAGCTCATTAACACCTAAAAGCTTTGGCCCTCTGTGCAGTCAAACTGATTACAGGTATAGGAGTCAAGCATTCTATCCTTATAAACTGTCCAGAAAGTTATTCAGAACATTCTGCGTGACTTTTCTTAATCTAGATTGATGAATACAGACAGCTGTCATCCTTATTTTCAAAAACTCTCCTAACCTACATAATCAGACAACTGATGCTCATACTAAATCCTTCCCTTATCACCATCAACAGACTAAGGTAAATCAACAGGAACCATTTTTATTTACCTAAAAAGAGACTCTGACACTTTAAATCACTTATTTTTTTGTATCCTCATGGTAGTCTGTCTCTCAATAATAAATTATCTTATTAATAGAACTTTTATCTATTCAAACTTCATAAGACAACTCCACCGTTGAGTCAAAATTCATAAGGCAAATTGTACATAAGTACACTAGCAGTAGGTGTTGCTGCAGGGCTGTGGACTCTTATTGTTCGTAAAATGTATTGATCTCCTATCTTCAACATAAAAAACAATTATTTTACATTCAGATTACCTGGTCCTGTCTAGAAATGGTCTTCTCTCCAGCATATTTTTTCATGCAGAAGATGTTTAATATGACCTACACATTTATATCTCTCAGTCTTCTGCCAGCTACTCCAGCAAAATATAGTAATAGATTTGAAAATGTAAATTAAAGACCTTTAGTGTGACAATATTAAGGGGAGATATAAATTAGCTGTTAATCCAAGCTCAGATGCCACATCTAAACTGTGCCCACAGTTTAGACTTATAATGTATAAAGGGACTGAGTTAAGACGGGGGCAAGATTCCCATTTCACAGATGTATACTGGCATTTATACCACCATTAGGAAAACATGCATTTCCCACTCAGTGGTGTTCCACCATGATCTAGATGTATTTTATTTAATTGCTTATTTAATGTTTGCTAACCTAATAGATAAGCCAGCTCAAACTGATCCTTTTTAAGTTATGATTTGGACCACAAAGCAAATGGAGCTACAGACATCCAGTTCAAGGCAGTCAATATACTGTACACATAAACACTGTTATACAAAATTCAACTAATAAATAGAGCATATGGTGAAGATAACAGAAGTCAGATTACCAGATGCATTGTAGTTCAAAGAATGGACTATTAAATCCCTAATGCCAAAAGACCGAATGCAAAAAGACCAAATTCAAAGGGTCAAGTGTCAGAAAAACTATATATATATATATATATATATATATATATATATATATATATATATATATATATATGGCTGAAGCATAAAATACTGTGTTTTTACTTAAAATTCTCATGTTGCAGTACATTACCTCTAACATACTGCTACCTACTCTAGTCCCTGCATCACTACACCATACTCTTTTTATACTTCACACCCCTTTTACCCCCTCTGCTTTGTCATTCCCTTTCTAATGATGACACACATATTCCCACACCCACTGTCAATGTATTAAAAAAAATCCCTTTACATCCACTGCATTCTTTCTCATTTCACCTATATACTGACAATGGATGGAGGTGTTCTCTCCCTAGTGAAAGCTGTCCTATAGCAACATTGACAGGTGTCCAAAACATCATTATCATCAGACGCTTAGGTAAAGAAAATTAATATCTTGAAATTTCAAGTATGGTTCTAATAAGAGAAATAAAACAAATAATTACTGCTGTGCAGATGCAAATATTGCACTTCCATTATGTGATATGTTTTGGTGTCATTTCTTTCTATTTTGGCTGTCCTAACTTTGTCAGATTTCTATTCTTTCAGTCATGCTATGAAATGTTTTACAGGTAACGAATAACTAATAACTGAACTTGTACTTTTTTGCATACAATGAAATTATGCTGGTGTTTGCGAATGTTTATGGCAGTATGAAGAGAGCTGATGAACAAAACAAATGGAAGGCTGAAAAATACTGAATATCTTAATGTGTGAAAAGTGCCATGGTCTGCAGAAACAGAAGCATTAGGACATCTACACAGTGTAAAACCTTTTTTTTCACCTTAAAATGGCTATTCAAGTTATTTTTGTCTTTGCACAAGACACTGCAAATTAGCAGCAGCAAAGGCAGGCATTTTGCACATGAGATAGATATGTATATTATCCAGAAAAAGCAAAGGGTGGCTAAAAGTATGTTAAGTATGGATAAAATTATGTTAGACCAAGCCATCTTGCAGTACAGGGAACTTTTTCAAAGGGCAGCTTAAAGGCTGATTGCTACTTCCTTACTTAGTATTTGTAATGAAACATTTTTTTGAACTAAATGAACATTAACACCAAACATAAGGGAATTTACAAGGCCTTATGAGGCTGTCCTGAAGAATATTGTGATCTAAATCTGCACCGTCACAGAGACTGCAAAGTAAGTATTGTTCATGTGGGGCTGCTCTGGAGAATATTACTGTGCCTATAAAATAAGTAAACGTGTTGATATATTTCTTAAAATGTATAACTTTTAGTTTTAAATATTAAAACTGTTAATGTTTTATTAGCCTATTATAAATCAGATTTGACCTGTACTGAGCCTCTTTTTAGCTACAACTGGTACTTTTGTATTAAAATATTGTATAAGAGCTAGTTCAGCAGCTGATATTGTTCTTTGCTTTTGGTAGCAAGAAAATTACAAAAAAGTCTAACTACATCACTTTCGCATGTGTTAATGACTGATTTTCTGATTACTAGTTATATGGGCCTGAGGGGGCTGTGAAGAAATTAAGATAATTTACTTTTATACAGCTGTGTTTTCAGAAGAATCATGGTTTAAAGTGAGTATTATGAGCACTTGAAAGAAAGTGGAGTTTGTGATGGTGCAGTGGTTAGCTTTCTGTAACATTAGTAGTCCATGGTTTAGGAATGGCCTCCTGTTATCAAATCTAGCTGGTAGGCAAGGATAGAATTCCATCTAAGATTTGTCTTTTCTGTTGTAGATGTTGGCATCCCTGTGATCTGGCACTTAAATCCCAGATTTAAAGATAAGGAAATACAGGATATCACAGAATCATTTCCTTCTTATTTATTCTGGAAAAGAAAATGTACAAGCATTAGGTAATGCCCTTTAGAGATGACCAAGCCCTTAGCATACTCATTTATCCATATCATTGAGAATCAGTGATGGCAGTGGGGCCTGGCTCATTCTCTTATTGTTTTAGGAAAGAAAGGCTGATACATGTTATAAGTGGTTACTGCAGTGGATAGTATCCATGAGTGTACGGCCTAAGACATGACATATTAACTTCAGAAAGTGAAGTAAGAAAAACAAGAACATATCTCTGTGAGCTGCTGTCAGCCATGTCACAGGTTATTCAGAAATCTAGAAACATGGAATTGGTATGTTGCTTGTAAGTGGCTAATCATAAGAGAAGTTGAATATGGTATGTCCATACCTTTTGGAGAAGTAAGAAAGCCATAAATGTTTCCCAAAATGCCACATTTGTCACCTTAAGCTGGTATATTGTAATAATGGAACAGATTTAAGTTAGTTTACATGATTTATTTATAATATTCATGCTTATGAACAGAGTCTTTACTGTTGCAATGTTTTGTATTTTTATTTTCTATAGGCAGCGATATTTTTTGTGTCTTGCATATGGAAGTGTTTACATGAGGTCCGGCTCAGTGATTTCATAGTAATTCTCAAGAAATGATAAGCAAACTATCCTGGATTTGCTCCCATGCATTTAGCAAATTGGCCAACAAGCGTACACCTGCACTCATTGTTTCTTTAGCAGGTACAGATTTTATGGGGTTGGGTTGCTAGCCTGAGGCCCGACCCTCCTCAGAAGGTGCACCAGACACTCACATGCACACACTCACACCTAGGGCCAATTTAGAATATTCAGTCCACCTACTGCACGTCTTTGGAATGTGGGAGGAAACCCACACAAATGCAGGGAGGACATGCAGACTCCACACAGAAGGCACCCCAGCTGAGAATCAAACCGGAGAACCTCTTGCTGTGAGGCAACAATGCTAACGGCTACACCACTGCACCGTCAAGCAAACTATGGCAGTTTGAAATTTAAATTAGATAGTTTTACCCATTCAGGAATTAATAAATCAACTGGGAAGTCTACACTATGATATATTTTCATTTCCAGGTCATCTTCTCACTAAAAGAATACAGGGCATAAATAGCAAGTCCTATGCAAACCGCCTGAAGGCTTTATCCCTATATTCTGTATCCTACAGGCTGTTCAAGGGAGATTTATGCCTGGCATACAATGCATTTTCAGACTCCACTCTGTTAGAGCTCCTTCATATCCCCAAAACAAACAGCGCCAGAATTACCCATTCTAAAGACTTAAACCTCATCTGTAATTTAAATACAACCTGCTGGAGAGACAGGTATGTATTCCAGAGACTACTACTTCTCTGGAACAGGTTCCCCATCTATGTGAAGCAGAGTTCCTCCCTAACCCAATTCAAGTGTAACTTGGACAGTTGGATGGGGAACAGGAAATTCATTTCTGGTTTGGCACCTATGTCTCTAATGGACACAGTCAGCCTGTAAATCGTTCACCTCCCAGGTCCCTGCTTGTAAATGTTTTACCTGCTTAGACTAGAACTTGTCAGAGATTTGGGATGCATGTGCAAGGCCCCTGTGATTGTTCGCCTAGTAAACATCTATGAACCTATTTACAGAAGCAATTGTGTCCTTTTGAAGAGAGGTGATAGATAACTAGATGACTATAAATAAAAAAGACCATCTGCAAGCATCTTCCAATGTGAGTTTTAATACCTCATGAGTGTCCACTGCTTGTTATAAAATGCTTCATGGTGGGGCTTTTCTTATCTGCTTGTTCACTTACTTATCCTGTGTCATTTGATTAGCTAGTTTGGTTCATTATTTGTCAGAGATTAGCATGGACTAGAAAAGTGGAATGCAAAATTACCTGCACATTGTAGACAACTTTCTCAGCTGAGACTCTGAGACATTTTTATAAAGCAAAAAAAAAAAAGTAAAATACATAGGAAATAGACTTTAACCTCAAATCACAATTCAGGTAATCTACTACTGTTGGTGTATCTGCCTGAGTAACTTTTGTTCTGATATTTCCTTTCAGTTAGCCTTGCTTAGTTTATAATAGCTTTAATAATGAATGCATTGTATGTCTTGTGACGACTGACATGAGGATAATCCAGTGTGCATCTCACATAAAAATAGTGTGGGCCTGTTATGCCAATATATGTGGGAAATGCCTCTGGCAGTAAATGAACTTGCAAGCTATACCCTCGACTAGATGTTGTTTGTAATCCATTGAAGCCCTTTGTCTCAGGGACTAGCGACTGTGATTATTCATACTAAATGCAAAGCTAGCTGCAAGAATTAATGAGAAAAGTATCGGTAATCTATGACTTAGTTACTGTGATCTCTCCTTGTGCAGGGTGACACGTGCAGCAACTCACTCACCAGACATGCCCCGAACTGCATGACATTATATTCTAATTAACATATATTGGTAACTGTTTGATAACTACCACTAGTAATCTGAGTATTTATCATTACTGTACACAAATGTCAAATATTAGAATAAAACGGCTGCTATGATTTACTGAGAAAAGGATTTTTTTTCCCTTGTTTGCAGGTGTAACTAATGTTTCTATTTTAATTTATTCTTGGTAAAAGAACCATACTATTTGTCACAGTCAGGCTCATGGAAGCTTTAACATTTTGTATAATTATCAGTGAAGCACAGCTTATGCATTTAAATACAACGTATCCAAAGCATCATTACCTCTTCCACAAATACCTTGTATTCCCTGGATTTTGACAAAACTGTTGGTTGTACTTTCTTCAATCACTTTCATTTTATGAGATTTTGACTTGCCTTACATTTCCTGAAGAAGGCAAACTGTGGTTCTTTCAAGTGTTTCATACTTATGGCTTGAAAAATAAAGGTTATTCCTATTGGTTCATTATGTTAATTTGTGCCTAAAAAGTATGTAATGGAAGCTAAATCTGGATCTGTAGTATAGATGGATTAAACACAGAATATGGCCCAGATTACACACAGGTTCATTTAGTGGTTTAGGTGCTGCAAAACGCAATGAGTGGAGGCAGAAATGCCTGGCAGATTATCCCCAGGATTTACTAATCTTCCGTGTAAGACTAGATTAGTCTTACACGGAAGCACCAGTCTAAGAGTATGATGGCAGCGCACCATGCATATTAATGAGGGCACGCTGCCTCAACTCTAAAGCTTACACGGAGCATGGACGAGTGTAGGGGGCGTGTCGGACTGCCGAGCAGTCCAAAAATCCACACCCCTGCAATGACGAAACTCGAGAAATGTCGAGTTACATGAGCGAGTCCGCTCACATATGTACATTGTAACACTACACTCCCCCATATGTTAAACCTCGTACAAATTTAAAAATTAAAATAATTTTTTTTTGTTTTATTTCTGATATAGCTGACCGTATTTGCGCGGGTTTGGCCATTGCTTAGCTACAGTTAGCAGCTTAGACACCGAAGAGGATAATAAGAAAAATATATGCAAATTAAGCAAAATAGCAATAGCGTAGTGGTTAGAGCCTTCGCACAAAGAGGAGGCATTCCCGGTTCGTGTCCCACTACTGCACATTCCATTTTCTGTTGGAAATCTGTATACAAAACTATTTCCTGACATTTATCATGTATAAGTTTTGTAAAAAGCATTAAAATGTTATATGTAGTAGTGAACGAATTATATATATATGAAGGTGAAATGGTTATGCATTCTGAGGCATGAGTAACTTATTTTAAGCAATATAAAGCACTGCTAAGCACATTTTACCAGTACTGAGCATATTTAAATCCAATTGCTCATAGCTGAGCACCGCCTTAACAAGCACAATGTCTTTGCGTGCAGCTGCGCACCGCGCCAACCAGCGCAACTACAATGTATTTGTGCATAGCTGCACACCGCGCTAACCAGCGCAACGTCGAGCAATGCTGGGCAAAGTCGGGCAAAGTTGAGCAAAGTCAGCTAAACATGGCCACACCTCCTTTACTGTACCTTAACCATTCAGGTCTGGCCAGTAGGAAAATAAAAAGCAGTGACAGGGCTCAAACTTAGGATACTGTGCACTATAGTCACAGTACATAATCACTAAGCCATGACAGCATTTCATAACCCTGCACTTTCAACAGACACATATCTATCAAAGGAATTTGAAACAGCATCAGCTAAGCAGGCGTGCCTACAGATGAGTTTTTTCAAAACTGGCCAATCACAAATAAGTGTGGGAAATGAGGCATATTTAAGCTCCACAGGCAGGAATACTTGCCATAACTGGTTGCAGCTCCCTTCTGCAGTCAGCATGGCTGGTGTTGGAGAAGGCACTCGATTTCGAGCGCAACACTGAGGCATTGAGGAGTCCAAAGTAATGGTTTGGCTCCTTGTCCACAATCATGAGGAAAGACTCCTGCAGGGCCAGTACCAGGGCACTTAATATAAAATGGAGGCCTGGAACAGTCTTGCTCATGATCTCACCAGTGCCACTGGCTGGTGAGCAGGTCAGGCACCATTATTCTGATCTGAAGCAATGTAAGGAGGAACAACTGGACCAGTGGATCCAGGAATCCTGTGCGATGTCTAATGCCCCAGTACTGAGTAAGTAGCCATTGTATTAAGTAGTTAAGAATTGCTATGCTTGTCTATACTATGGATAAGTATGTCTCAATATCACTGCATTTACTTCACAGCTGCAGGTGTCTGGGCTATGAATCAGCAAGCCCATGAAGATAGGTTGCAAAGGCTGCTTCATCAGGCAAGTTAGTAATTATTCTGCATGTACTGTTATATAAAAAAGTGTTTTAACCCAATAAATAAATGTGTAAAAATCCTTTAATAAATGTATAATTCCTGGAGTGCGCCTGTGTCATTTTCTTTCATATGTTGTTGTACTGTTGCATTTTACAAATAGTACTGTTGTATTAAGCAGTGTTAACCCACACTTGGGTAGGCCCATATAACTTGGATGAAGGGAGTGCCAGTAGATTTTATGCATATTTACAGCCCTCAGCTGTTGGTTCATGCCCAGTATGTACAGGTTAATCTGGCACATGAGTAGCTTGGTATTGTGTTCCCCAGAAGTGTCAGTGTGCTGCCAGAAATGTAGGGAGCTGTTAACATATAACTGATACTTTCACCTGAACATATCTAGATAATTATGTGAAAGTAGAGCTGTCAGTGTACCATCTTAGCAGTAGTGTGTGTGAGCAACTCTCAAAATATGTAGCAGTAACATCTGCATCTTGGACAGTTTGTATGTAAGATACAGCTCATGTATATAATGATCTAGCAAAATCCAATTGCACAATATAAGGACATTGGGTAGTGTAATAATACATGTAAGGGACATATAACTGCAGTTAATAGGAATGTAGTGAAAATTAGAAGGATATATAAGTTGTTAATTGAGCTGTCCTTTCCACCCTACTGTATGTGCATAAAATGCAATTCCACACCTGAATTGGTATGTCTAATCTCAAAACATTTGTTGGGACATATATCCTATTGGTTTATAAATATTTGCATTTATTTCTATGCATGTGCCCTGTTAAAATACCACAATATTGGTGGCCTGTTGCCATCAATTCAACTTGCATGATGTTGTGTAATGTCCACTATTGTTGTATATATGCATGTGTTATGCTTACTTTTCAACTGTTGAAAATCTGGTATGTTGGGTTAATGGGAATACTTCTGCATGCTGTTATAACTAATTGGGAATGCTGTTGACTGTTACTAACCCATATATTTATTAAACCCTCCAAAACATAGTTCGTATGTGAAGGCCGGTCCCAGTGGAACCACCTGTCCCACCTCAGCTGGCCATGGCACCTAGCACCAGCAGGTCTGGTGCCCAGCCTGAGACCTCCTCCTCCGTTGGCCCTGTGCCACCTTCAGGTGGAAGCACTGCAGGGGATGGGGCTTGTCCCCCCCCATGCAAGCATGGGCGGAAGAGGGCCACCTATCACCCTTCGAACAGTCCGGGCTGTGGTGCGTAGAGAGATTGAACGTTCTGTTGCAGAACCTCTATGCCAGCTTGAGGCACGAGTGGCGCAATTCCTGGGTCAGCCTGCCCCTCCTACACAGCCCCCAGGACAGCCACTCTCTGGGCTGTGAAGGTGGAGTGGGTGATTGCCCATGGGTGGGGACCTCAGTCCCACTGTTTCTATCTGTGGGCTCATGGGCTTGCGATTTCCAAACATCCTTCCCCGTCAAAGGTGTTCACCCACCACATGTGTCATATACCGTCCCTGTATGCATCTTGTTTGTCTTGTCTGTTTACCTCCCCAACCTACCTCCACAAATATACCTACTTCCCCTACCCCACATCCCACTCTCACCTGAAAAAAAAGGGCAATCTGCTCCCAAAAAAAAAAATTACGCCCCATACATAGCTGCCCATTTTGCACACATGTCCACTGGACACATAAAATGTAATTCAATTGGCATTACAATATACTTTGTTGTCCTCACCCCTCTCTCAGGGGTTGAAGGTTTCATATCTACCTCCAAATTTATTCCATATGCACAGCTGTTGCTGTTAAAGAAATAGGCAGCTATAGACCTTCCCTACACCCATCCTGCACATCCCGAGCTATTTTCCATACTGTCTTTCCCTCTTTGTGCCCCTTTTTCACCACTTTCCTATCTCCCCATTTTTCTTTTCTTTCAAAGAAATGAGCGCAGGGGTTAGCGGGAATAAGCGCTATTAAGCAGTAGTTAGCAGGTTTGCGCGAGTGTACGCTTGTTTGCACTTAGCTAAGTATTGCTAAGCATCTCGCAAACACGCGCAAACCCGCTTACAACTGCTTAAAAGTGCCTTACTCACTCTGTATGTGAGGGCCCTTGTTCTGCTTAGGAGCAAAATAAAACACCAGTCTCGCCCGGACCTTGTACACACTACACAACATGAAGTACCACTAAGCCATGGTAGATATACAACAAGTTGGTGCTGAAATAACTATATCATGCATCAGAATGAGTGAATGTAAAGGAAAAATAGGAATGCCATACCACACAACTTGTTCTGTGGATCTTTACCAACAGTTGTTGTGGGATTACATTACATGATTGTGATAAGAGAAGCAGCCATTCTAGCAGGAAATAATGTTACACCATCGCTTGACAACCCCACACAGTATCACAGCAGGACAAACACTGGCATATCTGTTTAGGGCAGAGGCCATACCTCCCAACTGTCCCTAATTTTCAGGGATGTCCCTGATTTTGACACAAATATTAGCTCTGTCCCTCTGAATTTTTCCTAAAACTACTGACTTTGGGCAGAAAGGTGGTAAATTACACTTAATAAATAATGACAATAATTAAGAGTTAGACACTTCTTTTACTTCAGAAAAAGTGTATTAATTCATATGCTCTGATTCTCTCAATATTTCAATTTAATGGCACTAATATTTTAAAGGTGTCTCTGACTTTTTCTTTACTTTTCCCTGAGTTTGTTCAAATATGTACCTGAGTGTTTGAGAGGTCTGGCAGAGGCAGAAACACAGAGGCATATCAGCCTTTCTGCTGTTACAAACTGTGCAAATAGCTTTGGAATGAGTTTCGGAAGCATACCCTTATGTAGGAATACAACACTGAAATACAAATAGTTGTAGCCATGCACTGGTAGCAACCAACTGTAACAATGCCATTGCTCTATTGCTGAAAAGACCTGTGTGGTGCACAGACAAAAAATAACAGGCTATTCTCTGGCTACCATGTGGATAGGTCCACAGCTGGGAGTTACGCAGACAGACTACTTGCCTTGATAAACTAACATGTACACAGCAACCCTGTAAGTCCAGCAAGCTAAAATCCACACAATAATACTTATGCTGTCTGTACTTCTGCACCTCTACACAAATGTAGAATATACCTGTGTGTGCAGGGAGCCTTCTGATATAAGAACTATACCAACCTTCTGTCTTAAACAATGATGTCCACAGCAAACAAGGATGATCTCTATCTTGGAAAGCTGAAAGGGCCACGCCTACCTGAGTTAGCAATTTATAGTACTGGGTTGCTATGACAGTGATTATTGCAATTACTGCACAGCAGGCTGCATGCAATTAGCAAATGGTGGCCACTAATTGGTGCAGAGGCCATCACATGCTCATGTGCAAATACCTACAAAAGCAGGCTGCAATTTCTGCCAACAAACTCAATCACTTTATTGCAGAGACTGACAGAGAGAGACACAGAGAGAGAGAGAGACAGAGAAAATGAAAAAGAAAAAGAAATATTACCAAATCATACAAAGGAAAGGTATGTGACACATATGTATTTACTGGCATGTAGTAGATGTTATTGAAGAATAGTCTACATAATGTGAACCATTCATATGTGGCAGCAGTACTTATTTATGCATAGATGTTCTGCTTAACTACTTCTTTGGACAATACAGTGTGTACCTGTGGGCAGTGGGACATACCTGTGAAATGTGTAACTCAGCATTAAATGTCAAAGATCTGATCCATGTTATCTGTGTTCTGTACAGTAGAGTGGCCAATGGCTGTTGGGGGGATTAGCACTGACATTATATAAACATGGGTGTGACAGAACAACACATGCATGATAGTCATATTAAAGTGTAGCTTAGCACTGGCAACTGCTGTAGCAGTCTAGTATGCTTATATAGCATTTGTAGCCATATATACCCCCTAATGTTAGTGTGTGTTCATATGTGACACCTGTTTGTGTTGCAGCAAGGCCCAACAGTTCAGCTGTGAAGTCCAGAGACTTACAACAGTGTGGACCTTGTGTGTGTATGCCACACACATACGGAGAAATATATGTGTGTCATATATATTCACATTTGTATATGTGCATAGAGCAGGGGACATATTACAACTGTTTGTGAAGGGTGGAGATATATATGTTGGTGAAGGTTAGTATGCGCATATTTGTATGTAGGTTTTAGTGTGTGACAAACAAGACAGCATACAGTGCTGGTATATAACATGTGGTGGTTAAACACTGTGGGTGGTTTGTTCAGTTTGCAATGTTGAAGCCAGTGAGGCCTGCTAAAGCTACCTGGGCTGTGAACACCTTCAATGCATTTATCCCAAGACTGTGCGATTTCATTACATTACTGTACACCTCACATCCTTTGTATAATTGATATTCTCACTATGAAAGGTGAAATGTATATGTACCTACATATATATGTATATGTACACCAATGAATGTGTATATGTGTATATGTATATATATATATATATATATATATATATATATATATATATATATATATATATACTCATACACACCTACATCTACTTGTTGCAATAGATTCTCTGTACTGTTGACTGACTGTGATGGTCAATGTGTTTGTGAATACATCAAAGATATGTATGTGTGATAGCTTAGTGGGAAACTGTTTATGTCATGGTGTTATGGGTCCTTGCTTTGATCCTAGCAAAAGCTGTGTATTCTGTTGCTAGGCAGAAAAAGTGCTATTGCATACAGTGTGATTAAGTCCCTTGGTTTTAACTAGGGTGTGTCATTGGAGGCTAAAGCACTACATCTATGATTATTGATTGGTACTGATGTTGAATCCAAATCCTGTGTGTACTGTAGTACTACTTGAAGCTCTGGGCCTGTACAGCAAAGTATGGTGTATGTCCAAATTGCTTGCATCCACTGTTTTGTGTGGTCCCTGTATTCATCACAGATTACATTTCTCAAGATTAAGGTTGTGTAAGTACTGACACACAGTACTGTATAGTACACACTGAAACCTTATCTGGGTTGTCATACCTTTGTGTCCTGTAATTATGTCTGATGTGTGTGTCAGTATGTCTGTAACATGTCCTTTGACATATGTGTGGTAAAACATATAACTGCGTATCTAGCAACATTCATAGTATACTACAGCAGTATGCGACCTATTCTCCCAATTGTGCACATATTTTGGCCACGGGTTTGCCATTAACAAGTTGTGTGGTATAATAGTAATACATTTACTGGACCTTACACTCATTGTGATGGATGATATATTTCTTTACACATCAGCTTGATGTATATCTGCTGTGGCTAGGTGGTGCATCATGTTGCATACAGTGTGCCGGGTACTCTTGTATAGTCTTATATAGTGATTTTATTTTGTTGCTGTGCAGAACATGGTTCATTAGATAGAGAGTGAGCCAGGCACTTCCAAGCAGTTGTGGGGTGAGCAGTGATAAGTGGCAGTTAAAGTGTTTCACTCTCGGTTAGCTAATAGGTTGCTATATATGGCAGTTCAGTGATATCTGCACTCTATAATGTTAAATGTGCCATATGACTTGCTCAGACATATTTTCATATTTATGTCTTCCAGGGATCATGGCGCATCGCAGGAACCCCAGTTACAGTAGTGCTGAAGATGATATAATTACTAGCAGTATGATTCAGCACTACAGTCTCATGTTCTCACGAACCGGCCAGGACCAGTAGGAGCATACTGCAATGAGGCCTGCATAACTGGACATATGAGCAGGTACGCCACCACTGCAGTGATCTTCTCAGACATGTCCGTCAGCGTGCTGCTGATGTGTGGAGACAACAGCTTGCAACAGGAGGTGGTGTTAATATCCATCCCCCCTCACCAGAGTGGAGGAGCTGCTCCTGAGCCTGGTGGCACCTGCCCAACAACAACAGCAGCAGACATACACCATGATGGAGGTTGGAGCCACCCAGCAAGCACATATGGAGCATGCAGGTAACATGGCATATCTGTAGACTACTGTTATCTGTATTGGTAGATCGTGCATATGTGAGATGTGGAGTGTGTTGGTAAAAGATGTGGAGCCTGTTGTTGTGCAATACTGATCATTTGGAACATAATCTGTAGCCCTGTGAATGTAAACTGTTGTACTGTAAGATTGCAAACACACAGTAGCAATGCCACAGTTGTGGCCACTGACAAACTGTCTCATCTCTATGTAGGTCCCTCTGAGGTGACATCAAGGCAGCAGACAGATGCTGGTGAGTGTGTTCTACATTTATTATTGTAAATAAAAAGTGCATGTCATAGTTAAGGTATAGCCATGTACACATGTAACATACCTACCCATAATGCATGCTGTGCAATTTTGGTGTAAGACCAAGCACATCTCACTAATGTGAGTAGCTGCCTCAAACACATGCAATACCCAGACCATCTTAAACAAATGTGGCTAGACTGTAGTGACCATTGGATAGGCACAGTTGATACTCAACATGCACATAACATACACATCTATGTCATACACAGAGCATTTTAACATGCTACACATAAAGGATTCCCAAACCCTCTGTAAAGACACACTCCAGTATCCAAAATCTCATCCACACATTACACATAATATACCTGAGGGGTAGAGGCCTATCATGGGGCATTTAAACACTCTGCAACACACTACACATTCATTTCAGGGAATGCTCCTTATTGGCCTCCTTACAAACTCATGTAACAACTGGTTGTGAAATGGTGAATGTAGCCAAGGTAGTACAGTTCCGGTACAGGGGGAGGGGCATGATTAGTGCTGGTTTGGGAAACATTTGTAGCCTTGAGTGACCACATGATGCTTCATGATGATGGCCTGTGGTACTATACTCCATCCAGTTATTGTAACCACAGTATTACACATAGCTTTCATTGCTATACACCTTACAGTTGAGTGTGTGCACACATATGCACCTCTAAACAATATGCATACCAATCAGTATTTGCACAACAGACACATATATGTCTTGTGATGCTATTGAGTGACTAGGTCATATGACACACATTGGGCATGTGTAGTGTTTAAATATGCAGTTGTGTTTTAGCATGCCATGTCATGGATGACACTGGCATGTCCACAATATGATCTACACTCACCATAAGTACTGTACATTGGGTATGTGGCTGAATGGTATTCCATCAATTATCCATGCACCACTGATGATGTTGTGTGAATACTCATCATGCATGTGCTAAAAATGTGTCTACAATTATTTTCTAAAGACACAGAGGCTGTAATCAGCATTGGATATCTATCTGACACACAGATACACATCCAGCCATGGTATGTACACCTGTGAGTTATGGTGCACAGTACATTACAGTGTTTGAATACCTGCACAGCAATGTTGTGTCCATGTATGCATTGTGTTCCAGGGGGAGGCCCATCACCTAATAACAAAACACATGCATCAAAGCCATGTATACTGTTAGTAACAAGGACTGTTGACACTTGCACTGCATGCTGTTGAGCAACACATGTCCTGCATGCTGACATGTGTGATATGACTGTTTTGCTTGTGATACTGTACCCCACCATCACCTGCTATTGTGTATGTTCTGAGATTGCTGGTGTTGTGTGTGTTGGCTTTAGGGAGGAGTGTATTTTTGTATGTGTGCATGTGCGCATGTAAGCATGTGTGCATGTGCGCATGTGTACATGTGCGCATGTGTGCATGTGGTCTGACATCATGTTCAGGTCTTAAAGTGTGTTTCCTGTTTTCCTCTCACAGGTGCCGAGGTGGGGCTGTTTCAGTACAGCAGGGAACCTGATGTCACTGAGACAGACAGTGATCATGAGGATAGGTGTGTTGAGGCACAGGCAGGTTTGTCAGGGTCTGTTGTTGGGCCACCAATTGAAAGTACACAAGTCTCCACCCCATCCATGCACACAGTCATACTGCCTGTACATCCATCATCACCATTGCCCTTAGCTGAGGGACAGTGTACGGTTGCCACTGGCCAGGACAGTCTGGTATCTATGGCACATGTATCAGGACACAGCAGCCATAGCCAGATGTCTGGAATGGTACCACATAGGCAGATGCCTAGGAGTTCTCATCAGAGCACTGCTGGTCATCATGCCCCTGGCAGACGTGCCACACCTCTTTGTATCACACACATGTTCCAGGCTGTCATGGAGGCACAGACACGAATGGAGAAGTACACCAGATAGGGACTAAGGACACAGAGGGCTCATAACACCTCTGTAAATGACAGAATCCGTGATCTAGCAGGTGCCATACGTAATTACACTGAGGTCATTGATAGATGTTGGGGTGAGACATTGGATGTCCTCCACATTGTCATGTCCCTGTGTGAGGACAGTTGAGACGTTGATGTGGACATATGCCAGCAACATCAGCAGCTGGAGGTTGCTGTGGATGTCCAGCAAGTCACAGCCACTCTTGTAGTGACAGTACCAGCCCCAGCAATGTTGGGGGTCTGTCCATAGACCGTCCTAGTAGACCATGTGCATATGGCTCTGGCCAGTCCCAGCAGGGACCTGGATCCAGTGGACATATGTCAACCTCTTCGGATAGTACCCAGTCTGGATTAGTACCTGATACTGTCTGTAGCACCCCTGCCAGGCACAGGTTCCGTATCCATGGCCAGAGATGGTGATCTGTAAAGCCTGCCAGGTACAGTCTGTAACTGTCTCACAAATCCCTGTATATGGCAGCCACATGGTGGAACTGTGTGCATGCAGACACACACACACAAACTAGAAACCTAGGGCAAACACATACCCGCACACATTACATCAACATTGGCCCATAACAGTACTCGTGGCCCTCACACACACACACACACACACACACACACACACACACACACACACACACACACACACACACACACACACACGTCGATTGTATGGCTCAGTGTAGGCCTCTGGCAAACCAATAACACACCCTGTGCATATGATGAAATCTGTGCCACCTCCTGTCATCTGTAACATTGATGCAGGAACAGGCGAACATGGTGCCGATGCACTGGGTGACTTTATTAAAGTATAGCAATGGTTGAATGTGTAGCATGTTGTCAGCAGTAAAGTGTAATGATATCCCTGAAGGTGTAGCTGAGCAGGCATGATGCATTAAAGCTGTAATTAGCAATGTTGCATTGTTTCTACCAGTGTTTATTCCAGTTGTGTTTTGTTTGCCCATGTGCCACTTGGCTGATGTATGTAGTTGTGTCAGCATGTGTTATACAGTGGACAGTAAGTGTGGGGTGTGTGCAGCACAGGTTTGCAGGTGTACATTTGTGAACATGGTGGAGGTGCACTTTCTGCATGTGCGTGCATATTGGACACATGGGAAGGGTGACATGCCCTGTATTGGCCAGTGTTAACACTCCATAGTTTCTGTTGGTGGCTAGTATGCATTGTACTACACACATTTTGGAACTTGAGTACGCATGTGTGTGTATGACACGGGTTGACACTGTGCTGTGGGTGATGCTGTTGTTGCTATCTGTCATTGGTTTGCATTACTAAGGTTAACGCTGTCCCATCTGCATAATCCTTTATTAATGCACACTGTTCACCTACAGGGTTGCATGGACCGTGCTATCACAAACACAAGAAATTCTCACTTATACAGTAAAAGTGAATTAGTCTTATGGACCCCTGCCATAAACTAAATATATAATAGAAGGTGTGAAGTTGTACCAAAAAAGAGTTACATACCAAGAAGGGATAACCTCTCTGGTCAGTATCATTGGGAAAATACAATCCCTCAATAAACATACAAGGCAAGCTTCAAAATACAAAATGGCAAGGATTCCAAAGATAACACTAAAGTTTTCTTCAGTGTTGTTCATAATCTACAGGGGAAATCTCAGATCAGGTCATAGTTAATGTAAATGGTCATAAAGTACACTTATCTGACTGACATTACCAATTCCTTGTCAGACAGTTTGAATGCGGATTTCACCACCCTGTCATTACACAAGGGCCACATTTCCAGACCTGAAGAATGTAAAACCTGATGATTCACAGACACTCTAGTTAAAACATCTCTTTAACAAAGTACACACCACAGTGGCAATGGTACTGGACAGTGTCCCTGGCTGTGTCATACACAAGCTGACATATGAAGTCACCACTCACCTAAACGCTCTGTCCAGATGCAACCTCTATACAGATTACATACTTGTGGAATGACACATGGTAATGGTTTTCACAGTCCACAAGGGTTGAGCTACAATGTCTTCTTCTTCTTCTCCTTTCAGATGCTCCCATTAGGGGTCACCACAGTACATCATCTGTTTCCATTTCTTCCTGCCCTCTGCATCTTGTGCTGTCACACCATCCACCTGCATGCCCTCTCTCACCATAGCCATAAACCTCATCTTAGGCATTCCTCTTTTCCTGTTACCTGGCGGCTTCATCCTTAGCATCTATTTCACAATATACTCTGCATCCCTCCTCAGCACATGTACAAACCAATTTAATCCTGCCTATCTGGCTTGGTCTACTAACCTTCAAACCTGGCCTGCACCTCTAATATACTTATTCTTAAACCTGTCACCCTCGTCACACCCAGTGCAGATGTTAACATAAATTGATTAAGAGTAGAACTACAACAGGTCCTGGAAACTCTCACCCTATAAGCCAAACAAATGTTATCTGGAAGGCTATGGAACACAGCATTATGGAACTCATTAACAGAGACATTATGAACCTGCAAACACTGCACCATACCCACTTAGGTTCTCTAAAGGCCAGATCATGGCTCCTACACCTAGTAGACTTCAAGCCAGTCAACAAGGCTATAGGTGAGGGAGGGGAGGTCAACACAGCCAAGTTATAGCCCACCAGCAATTCATACCCATCCCACATACTGGTATTATACATAATCTCAACAGACTGACCATAAATGATTGTTAGATGATGGCTTGACAACCGACGCACAGATGTAGGACACACAGTAGCATTTGGAGCCTCCATGTACTATTCTATGCCAGTAACAAGTGGTATTCACCTGCACTCAGTCCTGGGACCACTTCTGTTTGGCATATGGCTTTCTTAGGTACAAGCAAAAACCGTAGGGATATATCTGCCATGTTTGATGACAATGCATACTGTGGGCTATACTTTATTCTCCAGATGACACACACATCCTCCAAAAGGGCATCATATAGACAGATACCTGGTGTCAAACTCATGCTGTAAAGCTATAAGCCAATGAAAGCATAGTTATCCACTTTTAGAAAACAAAGTATCCCCAGAGTACCACATAGGTAGTAGCCCCCAAAATGTGGAACGGGTACTAATGTATACATAGAGCCATGTGTTAAGTCATCTCTCCTTTGATAATCACATTACCAAAGGGTTTTGGAAATCCCTCTCTGGAGCACATAAGCAATAAAGAGTTTGCATGCAGATCCACAGAGGTTGTTGCACACCTATAATGATTAGTCATCTTTGCCAGACTTTGCTTGCTTTGGGGACAGGTTTCAAATATACCTCAAGCATAAACCCTCACTCACACTCTTCAATAGAAACCGTGATGAGTAGATGTGAAACAGAAGATGCAGCCCAGGGATCACTGCAGTGGCTAAGCTTGTCACAAGCATACAGAAGTGACCTAAGGTCTGGAAAGTGCCAGCATGCTCTGGCAAAGATAACAGATACATTCATGGTGAAAGCAGAGTACCCACCTATGAAATACCTGAGGTCACATGTATGTATATGGATTTGCCCCACAGCTACCTTACATGTGTAATGCACATACAGTTGTCATTGTGATATGTCATACACTAGAAAAATCAAAACCCACTCCACATTGGCCAGAGATGTCACACACCTGGAGCACACGCACACAGTCAGCAAGTGCAAGATTCAAACTCTTTCCTCACTACATTATGGTACTGCAGCAGCATGCATTTACACGATGCGCTATACACATTACTGGGATTTTACCTTTCCACAGGTATATTTGTAGGATGGTGACATCATCAGATTTGTCAAAGATGAGTATACCACTTTTAAGGTGTGTGAGTAGTCTCCAAAAAGGCTGCTTTTCCTCAGGGAGACACACACAGTTGGCAAATGCAGGATTCAAACCCCTACCTAACTACATTATGATACTACAGCAGTATGCATTTATATGATGCGCAATACACATTACTGGGATTTCACCTTTCCACAGGTATATTTGTAGGATGGTGACATCATCAGATTTGTCAAAGATGAGTATACCACTTTTAAGGTGTGTGAGTAGTCTCCAAAAAGGTTGCTCCTCCCCACGGAGACACACACACACACAGTTAGCAAATGCAGGATCCAAACCCCTACCTAACTACATTATGATACTACAGCAGTATGCATTAACATGATGCGCTATACACATTACTAGGATTGCACTTTTCCACAGGTATATTTGTTGGATGGTGACATCATCAGATTTGTCAAAGATGAGTATACCACTTTTAAGGTGTGTGAGTAGTCTCCAAAAAGGTTGCTCCTCCCCAGGGAGACACACACACGCACACACAGTTGGCAAATGCAGGATAAAAACCCCTACCTAACTACATTATGATACTACAGCAGCATGCATTTATACGACGCGCTATACACATTACTGGGATTTCATCTTTCCACATGTATATTTGTAGGATGGTGATATCATGAGACTTGACAAAGATGAGTATACCATTTTTAAGGGGTGTGAGTAGTGTCCAAAAAGGTTGCTCCTTCCCAGGGAGAAACACACACACAGTTGCCAAGTCCAGGATTCAAACCCCTACCTAACTACATTATGATAACGCAACAGTACACATTTAGACGATGGGCTATACACATTACTGGAATTTCTCCTTTCCACAGGTATATTTGTAGGATGGTGACATCATGAGACTTGACAAAGATAAGTATTACACTTTTAAGGGGTGTGAGTAGTCTCCAAAAAGGTTGCTCCTTCCCAGGGAGACACACACACACAGTTGGCAAGTGCAGGATTCAAACACCTACCTAACTACATTATGATACTACAGCAGTATGCATTTACACAACGTGCTATACAATTACTGGGATTTCTCCCTTCCACAGGTATATTTGTAGGATGGTGACATCATGTGACTTGACAAAGATGAGTATACCACTTTTAAGGGGTGTGAGTAGTCTCCAAAAAGGTTGCTCCTTCCCAGGGAGACACACACACACATGCACACAGTTGGCAAGTGCAGGATTCAAACCCCTACCTAACTACATTATGATACTACAGCAGTACGCATTTACATGACGCACTATACACATTGCTGGGATTTCTTCTTTCCACAGGTATATTTGTAGGATGGTGACTTCATGAGACTTGACAAAGATGAGTATACCACTTTTAAGGGGTGTGAGTAGTCTCCAAAAAGGGTGCTCTTCACAAGGGAGTGACACACACACTGTCTCACACACACAATTGGCAAGTGCAGGATTCAAACCCCTACCTAACTACATTATGATACTACAGCAGTACCCATTTACATGATGTGCTATACACATTACCGGGATTTCTCTTTTCCACAGGTATATTTGTAGGATGGTGACATCATGAGACTTGACAAAGATGAGTATACCACTTTTAAGGGGTGCGAGTAGTCTCCAAAAAGGGTGCTCCTCCCCAGGAAGACACACACACACAGACTGTCACACACAGTTGGCAAGAGCAGGATTCAAACCCCTACCTAATTACATTATTATACTACAGCAGTACGCATTTACATGACGCACTATACACATTACCGGGATTTCTCCTTTCCACAGGTATATGTGTAGGATGGTGACATCATGAGACTTGACAAAGATGAGTATTCCACTTTTAAGGGGTGTGAGTAGTCTCCAAAAAGGTTGCTCTCTCCCCAGGGAGAGACAGACACACACACACAGTTGGCAAGTGCGGTGTTCTTAATCCAAACTAAGTACGTCTTTACACTTCAGCAAGCAATATGGAGTTACAGGGTGTAATACAGACATTACTTGCTGACAGTTTGCCCAAAGGTTTTTTCACATTTGCTAACCTCAGCAGGCTTATCATACTAGGTGTATTGTATGCATATGCCATGACCATATCATATATGGGTTGATCACCACATGCTGGCACACAAAGGGTCAAACCAGTGGCTAAGCTCTGTCAACCCAATAGTGGACATTACAGTCAGGTGGAGTAAGGTCATACAACCACAACACCAAATGTCTCACATAGACCTACAATATAAGCACCAGCAAAACACACACATAAATACACATTACCATACTCGGAGAATACAAATATTAATCTGAAAAAGAGAGTGTCCTCCTAAGCAGACAAGCAAGCAACATGCACCTCCAAGCACACGCCAGAAAACACATAATACACCAAAGCAGTGTGCCACACAACAGGCCCTAACGCAAAACAACATACCCAACACACTAGTAATAGGTGACTTCATAGTCAGGCACACAGATGTTCTACTCACTCGGCTGGACAAGGGGAAGGTTACTGTCAGTTGTCTGTCAGGTGCTATGACCCACCACATAACACAAGCACTTACATCACTCCAGAACAGGTACATATATGTCGTGTTCTTTGTACGTGTCAGTGTGAATGATCTGAGACATACCTCCCAGGACAACATGACAAGAGATATATATTAGTTCTATGATCATGTAGCCCAGGCTGGTATGACCCTGACCTTGAGTAGCATCTTACCTTCACCTACATGATACTGCAATATAACAGAAAGATGATAAACTTCAACAATTGGCTGAGCTTCTGGTGTCATTCAAAGGGGATCCAGTCTCTGTCTGCCTGTGATGACATGATAGACAAGCCTTGTTGCTTCGCTACAGATGGTTTGCACCTGTCGCCCCTATGCTTCTGAATACTGGCCAAGGCTCTTGCTGTCCCCATATTACCTTTTGTAGGCAAGGCTCAAAGGTTCATAGGTAGGTACTAGGCTATCTACCCAAGGGCATTTATAAGCCTAGCCATAATGTGTTGGCTTTTGCCTCCCTTTTAAATTAGTTTCCTGGGCCCCTGTCTAGCAGGGCCACTGAAGTGATCCCAGGGGTAAATTTACAATTTCCCATCCACTCGTCAAGATTCCTCTTTTAGAGAGTCAGCTAGGGGCTCTGCCTAACATCAACTGGGATTCTATTCCAGAGCGAGGGAAGTCTCGGGGACAGGGATCTATCCCTCCAGTACGTCCTGTTTATTGCAGTGCTGAGGTTTAATTCACTGGAGCGTGTGGCTCTAAGAGATTTGGCTTTCTTGAGGTGAAGCATGTCTATTAATTCCAGGTTGGACATGACCTTATATGTCAGGCATAGTTCACCTCTGAGCAGGCAGTAAGCAACCAAGTAGAGCTGGATTTTCTTTAGTTGAGCTGCATAGAGCATCTCTTTGAGGCCTATGATCCTCTTGGTGAGGTACTTCTGTGGTCTTACCAGCTGTTGCATGTGCCGATTAAGGTGCATACCAAATGGGGCATTGTACTCTATTATGGGCCTAATGAGTGATGAGTAGAGGGGCACAAAGACCTCTCTTGATCTAGAGGTGAACCCTTTCATGATTAGGTGGGCTACATAGAAGGAATTTCTAAACCCTTTGGCAATGTGATTATCAAAGGAGAGTCTACTGTCCACCTGTGTCTCAAGGTCTCTTATCACACTTTCAGTGTTAAGTATACTACTGCCTATGTTGTAGTTCATGGGTACAGAGTTTTTACCAAAGGGGATGACAATGCACTTTTTGGCATTGAGCTTAAGGCCATGGCTTTGACACCAGGCATCTGTCTCAGTGAGGCCCTTTTGTAGGATGTCCATATTGTTAGTAGTTTCTATTATGGCTCCCAGTTTACAGTCATCTGGGAACTTCATTAGCCAAAGACCTTCCGTGTTAGCCTGTACTTCAGGGAAGTAGATACCAAACAGGACAGGACACAGGACTGAACCCTGTGGTACTCCACTTGTCACTGGTCTGAAGTCGGACTTGGAGTCTGCTACTTTCACAGTGTGGGTTCTGTCAGTGAGCCAGTTGGCAACCCATCTTGTGACATAGGGATTTATACCTAGTTTAGTGAGTTTATCTATAATTCCAGAGTGGGGGATGGTTTTGAAAGCCTTGGCAAGATCTAGATAGGCTGTGTGAACTACCTTACCCCTGTCTGCAGCTTTGGTGACTGCTTCAAAGAAGTCTATCAGGTTTAGGAGACATGATCTGCCTTTTACAAATCCAAAATAGTTGTGGTCCAGAGTTTGGAGATTACCAATGTCTTTTTGTTTATAAGTTCCATGGTGATACATTCCATGGCCTTGCAGACCAGGCTCATCAGGCTAATGGAGCACTAGTTCCCGGGGTCCATGGTGGCTCCCCCCTTGTGTAGTGGGATAACTGTCGCTGTGCGCCATTCAGCAGGCACAAAGCCTGAGGTGAGGCTATGATTGAACATGGTACATAGGTGTGGCACCAGTTTATTCTGTAGTTCATGTAGAATGCAGCCTGGGATGTTATCTGGTCCCATGGATGCTGTGTTCCTGGCTTTGGAGAGTGGTTTTTACCTGTGCAGCCATGATGACAGCAACTTTGCATTATTCCGGTATAGAGATGGGCTCTTTCATGGGTGAGAGGGTGGTAAAGTTAGCACTGATCCTATCTGCCAGGATGTTGGCAATATCATTTGAGTCTGTATATTTAGTGTCATTATGTTGTAACTCAGAGCAGATCTGAGTGTTGCTATTGAGATTCTTGACATAGCTATAGAATGCTTTGTGGTTGTCTTTAGAATCAGTGGCAATTTTGTTTTTGTAACTAGCTTTGGAGGATTTTATCAGTGATCGCAGCTTCTTACTGAGGCTGACCAGGGAGCTCCTCCACTCATGGGATTTTACCCTCTTTTGCAACAGTTTCTTCCTTCTGTTGTGCAGTTTGTTTATGGCAGGGTACCACCAGATTGGCTTCCTTTTCTTGGAGGATAGCGTCTTGGTTCTGTTTACGATAGCACGATGCATGCACTCACGTAAGTGCTTATAAAGTGCAATTGTGAAGGATTCAGTAGTCATAACTGTATTGTCCATCTGCATGGGTGTCCTGAAGTTCACCACTTCTGTCTTAAGAAGCATGAAGTTGGCTTTGGAGAAATATTTTAACATGGTTTCCTTAATGGGGGGTGGGGCCAGAATGCGGATATGTAGGGTAATTAGCTTATGATCAGATGGGACCAATGAGGCATTGACTTCAGGTGTGGAACACTGGTCACTCAGGACAAACCAAACCCCATAACCAACACAAACAACAACAAAGTGAGCTAAATGCTACTCATTGCCAGAAGTCTCAGCCTCCAGATGCACACACTCGAGGCACTTCTCAGTATGGAGAATGTTGATATCTGTGCAGTAACAGAAACCTAGTTCAAGGCTCCAGAAAGCACACCAGCACTACCAGGATACTACTCATTCCATACCTTCCAGCATCAGAACCTGGATCATAGCACATAGGGTGGGGATGTATCCATATTCATCAAGGATACCTACACCTCTCTCTACATCCTCTCTACAGAATATGTACCCATAGAATGTTGCACAGCAACGTTCTTCCCACTCCACAGGGGTGGGGTCACAAAAGACCCTTGGCATTCATGCTCTATGAGCCTGATGAGTCTGATCTGCAAGGCAATGGAGCCAATCATAATGGAAGTCAACAATAAAGACATTGGGAACCTTCACACAGTTGAGCACACCCAGTTTGGCTTTGTCAAATGCAGATCACGCCTCCTGAACTGGGTGGATTTCTTTGAGACAATTACCCAGGCTACAGATGATTGAAATGAGCTCCACACAGCCTACCTATACCTCACTAAGGCCTTTGACACCATTCCCCAGTCAGGTATCATAGATGAACTGACAAACCTGGGCATGAATCCATACATCACAAGATGGATTACAAACTGGCTCACAGATCCCACAAATTAAGAGTTGCTGGCTACATGTCAGACTCTACACCAGTAACAACTGGTGTCCCCCAGGGGTCAGTCCTGGCGTCCCTCCTGTTTGGTATAGGCTTCTCAAAAGTATATGCCAACACAGGAGGGTTGTGGTCAACTAAGTTTGCTGGGAACTGTAAAGTGTTTTCCATAATAGATTCCCCGGATGACACAAATATTCTCCAGAAGGGACTCTATGAGACAGATGTGTGGTGTCAGAATCATGGCCTCAAGCTCAGTGTGAAAGAATGCATAGTAATCCCCTTTGGTGAAAGCAAAGTACCCACAAACTACCACATAGGTGTTACCCCCTAAAAACTGACAAGGTAATAAGGGATCAGGGGACACAAGTAGATAGTCATCTTTCCTTTGACAACCATGTTGCCAAAGTGATTAGGAAATCCTATGTGGCCCACCTACTCAACAAAGGGTTTGCATTAGGATCAAAAGAGGTAGCAGTGGCCCTCTACTCTTAAGTCATCAGACCCATCATGGAGTGCAATGCAGCATTTTGGATATACTCGACTAAGCATATCCAGCAGCTGTAGAGACCACAGAGGTACCTCACCAAGAGGATTACTGGCCTCAAACAGTTGTGTTATGCAACACAACTGGTAAAACTAAATCTGTTCTCCGTTGCATACCGCCTACTCAGAGGCACACTCTGCTTAACATACAGAGCCATGCCCAGCACATAACTGTTGAACATGCTCCATCTACGGATAACAAAATTGAGTCGCACTACACACTCCAGGGATATGAACCTCATCACAACAATGAATACAACATGCTGGTGGGATAGAGTACCATCCTAGACACTTGACTTACTGTGGAACAGAGTCCCAATGTACATCAGACAGAGCCCCTCACTGACACTCTTCAATAGGAACCTTGATGAGTGGATGGGAAACAGACAGTTCATGCCAGGCATCACATCAGCAGCCCCACTAGAAAGGGGCTTAGGGTACTAACTATTAGAACTAGGGCTTAGGAGACTACCCAATGGGGTGGTGAAAGCTGCACAACTTGCCTAGGCTAATATATGCATTTGTGAAGATAGTCTACTACATACCTATGAACCTATGTGACAGGTACATGTCTACAGATAGTAGATGTGTACTTCATTGTACAGTCATGATGTACAGTAGGCACATGGACCACATACACTGTAATGCTTACAGATACTGGTGGCTGTTATGTACAGTGGGTGAAATGTTCACCTCATGTCTTTTGTGCCATTGGGATGTGTGCTGGGTGGGACAGTCCTGGATGGCTCCCTGTCATGGTCACCCTCTTACACACATCTCTGCCCATCCATCTTTGGCTTATTATACTGTGTTCCCCCTACATATATATAGGTACATAGGTGGGTAATAGGCTATCTGCCTGAAGGCATCTATCAGTATGGCCAGAGTGTGCAGCTATCGCCACACATGGAGTTAGTTCCCTAGGCCTCTGTATAGTAGAGTTGATGAAGTGATCCATGGTGTGACAGTTCAGTTTCACATACACTCATCAAGGCTCCTCTGGAAGAGTGTCAGTGAGGGACTCGGCTTAATGTAGGTTGGGAGCCTGTTCCAAAGTAAGGGAAGTCTGTGAGTTAGTAATGTATCCCTCAAACATGTTCTATTTATTGTTGTGATGATGATATCCCTAGAGCATGTGTTACAGTGAGCTTGGGTTTACTTCAGATAGACCATGTACATCAGTTATGTATTGGACATGGACCTGTCTGTTGGGCAGAGATCGCCTGAGTAGACAGTATGCAACAGAGTACAGATTGAGTTAACTTCAGTCTTGTTGCATGGGGCAACTGTTTGAGGCCAGTAATCCTCTTGTTGAGGTACTTCAGTGGTCTTTCCAGCTGCTGAAGGTGCCTAGTCAGATTCATCGCAAGTGTGCTGTGATACTCTCTGGTGGGTCTGATGACTGATGAATAGAAGGAACCTCCTTTGACCTACATGCAAAGACCTTGGCAATTTGTGGGAACACATAGCATGATTTTTTAACCACTTTGTGAATGTGTGAATGTGTTTCTGGAAGTAGAGATGACTATCCACATGTGTCCATAGATCCCTTATTACCTCCATATTTAGGGTGCTGGCACCTATGTGGTATTTGTATGACTGTAGCTCAAGGCCATAATTTTGACACTGCATCTGTCTGACTGAGACCCTTTTTAAGGATGTCTCTGTTGTCCCAAACATTGATTATGACAACCTTTTTGCAGTCATCCACAAACTTTGCTAACCATAGCCCTCATGTGTTTGACTGTATTTCTGAAAAGTATACACCAGACAGGAGAGGTCCCAGGACTGAGCCATGGGGGACCGCAGTTGTTACCAGCTTACAGTCTAACAGAGAGACCACAATTCTTACCTTGTAGGCTCTATCTGTGCCCCAGTTGGAAATCCATCAGATGACATACGTGTTTATGCACAGGTTGTTGATTTTGTGGATACGGCATGTGTGTGGGATGTTGGAAAAGGGCTTTTCAAGGTTTATGTAGGCCGTGTGTAGCTCATTTCATTGATGTATGTCCTGGGTAACTGCCTTGAAAACTGTCTAGCAGGTTTAGGAACCATGATCTGCCCCTGACCAAACCAAAATGGGTATGGTTGGATGTTTGTAGGCTCCCAATAGCTCTGTTTATGAGTTCCATAATGATGGATTCCATGGCCTTGCAGATCAGGCTTATAAGACAATAGTTCCTATGGTCTGTTGTGCACCAACACTTGTGGAGTGTGCCAAACATTGCTGTAACCCATTCAACAGTTTCATATCCTATACAGAGGGTGAGTCTCAACAAACTGTTCAGGTGCAGGGTCTGTTTGTTTTGGAGTTCACATATGACACAGCCAGGGAAACCATGTCATCCCATAGACGCCATGTTTTAAGGTTTGGATAGAGCTGTTTAACCATTGTATATGTGATTTTTGGGTTTTCACAATCTCCAGGTATGGTAATGGGCCCTTTTGTCAGTGAGAGGGGGGTAAATATGTATGAACCTGTCTGACAAGATGTTGGCAATGTCAGTCATGTACATGTATTCATTTACACTTTGCACTGACTCAGAACATATATGAGTTTACATTGATATTTATGACATAGCGAAAGAAAGCTTCTTGGTTCTCTATGGACTCTTTGGCAATATTTTTGCCAGAACATGGCTTGGATAATGTTAGGAGTGCTCATTGTTTCTTGATGATACTGATCGGAGATTTATTGATCTTCTTTGGATTTTAACTTTCTTTGAACAACTTAAGTACTTGTAGTACCTAGTTTGATTATGACAGGGGTCCAATATATTATATGGGTCTGTTTTCATATCACTGTGTGTGCAAGGCAGGATTGGTGAATAGTGACAAGTGTCTGGAGTAAGAACTGCAACTGCCAGATATGTGTGGCCCACTGCTGTACTCAGACATGGCCTAAGTGTGTGAGCATGCCCAGTATGACCTTTCAGTATGTTGTTGACTGACATTTGCTTCATTTGTTTAAGTGTGTGACCATGCACAGTATGACCTTTCAGTATGTTGCTGACTGAAATTTGCTAAATTTGTTTAAGTGTGGGAGCATGGTTTTTACTTCAGGGCTCACCTTTGTGTTGTACATCGACAGGAAGCATGCTGTGCCTGCAGGGCTTTCATGAGTCAATTTGCATAGACTTATCAACATTTCCACATACAGGGTGGACAGCTATTATTTGTACATTTCTACCTGGGGGGGGCACACCTTATTGTTACTGTGAGTGTACGTAGGATGAGGGGTACACCTGACACTTATACACATTTGCTAGGCCTGCACTGCTATATCAGGTACTCCATTTCAGTCTGTACTGTTGGCTATCGTACTGGCTTGAGGCATAGCACTGTACTACAGACCTTAGCTTCCAATAACACACATATTAGTTTGTGACTTCATAGCCTACCCAACCCACATCACACTGCCTGGTCTGCTGTTATCTGTCTGCATAGACCTGGGGGGAGGTTACTCATATGCCTCTTCAGAGGGCATTATACAGCATTTGTTTGTGTTTGCATATGTCTACAATTGTCCTGCTGGCTGTGACTGTTAGGTATGTGACCCCCCAACTGGTATGTGTGAGTGACTTAAGTTGTGTCTGTGCCAGTGAAATGCTGTCATGGCTTAGTGGTTCAGTACTGTGACTATAGTGCACAGTATCCTGAGTTCAAGCCCTGTCACTGCTTTTTATTTTCCTGCTGGGCAGACCTGACT
Source organism: Protopterus annectens (assembly GCF_019279795.1). Classification (NCBI taxonomy): domain Eukaryota; kingdom Metazoa; phylum Chordata; order Ceratodontiformes; family Protopteridae; genus Protopterus; species Protopterus annectens. The sequence continues at coordinate 354,403,727 of NC_056747.1, read as the reverse complement.
GGTTAAGGAACAGTAAAGCAGGTGTGAGTGTGTTTACCCAATGTTGCGCCGGTTAGCTCGGTGCGCAGCTACATGCAATTGTATTTAAATATGCTCAGTACTGGTAAAATTTGCTTAGCAGTGCTTTATGTTGTTTAAAATAGGGACTCATGCCTCAGGTGGTGCTGCAGGGCTGCTTATGTCGGATGCACATATTACACTCCCTATACATGTTTGAAAACAGGTAGTGTCAAGTTAGGCATCCCTTTTACTGTATGTGCTAGTCAGAGAGAGGTGTCATTTCCAGGGTTCCTACTGAGTCAGTGTATGTGCTATGCATTGCCTCTTTGCCAAGGCCATGGCATACTAGGCATGCCTCCTTCTGCCTACTGGGGCAGGCTCAGGTTGTTCCTCCACTGAGTCACGCTGTGCCTGTGCAGGCCTTGGCAATGGTGAGGGGCTGTTTGGCCCTGCCCCATGTTGTTCCTGCTGCAGCTGTTTCCACAGGATCATATTGTGTAGCATGGCACATACCATGACAGTTTGGGTACATGTAGTTGGTGAGTACTGCAAGGCTCCACCAGATGTGTCCAGGCACTGGAACCGTGACTTGAGCATCCCAAACACACACTCAATTATGTTTCTTGTTTGTGCATGTGCCTCATTATGGAGTTCTTGTTCAGGTGTGTGTGCATTTCTGATGGGTGTCATCAGCCACGGCTCCAATGCGTATCCAGCATCCCCCATTAGGTGACCATCAGGGATGTCCCCATTGGCAAATCTCTGGTACAGCTGCGTCAGATGCCAGATGTGGGAATTGTGATAGCTTCCAGGGCAGCCAGCACACACATTCATTATTATGCCCTGGGCATCACACACGACCTGGTAGTTGATGGAGGGGAAGCCCTTGTGGTTGATGTAGACCCTATTCCGCTCACCGGATGGTGCTTTGATGTGTATGTGTGTGCAGTCTATTGCACCCACTATCTCAGGGTATTCTGCTATTTGGTGGAAAAGATGCATATTGCTGGCCAATGCCTCACTGGAATTGGGGAAATATACGTGCTCACAGACATGTGCTGACATGGCATCCAGGAACTGGTGCAGTACCCTGGATGCTGATGCCTGCGAAATCCCCATCATATCACCAGTTGGTCTCTGGAAGGTACCTGTAGCTTGTATTCTTAGGCCAATACATACCTTGATATCCACTGGGATGGGTTCCCCTCTGTTGGTTCTGTGTGTGAGGCGTGGCTGGCACAGCTCAACAATTTGCTGCAGGAGGTCTCTGTCCACCCTATAGTGCTCCACTATCTCCAACTCATGTAGTCCCTGGTAGATTACCCTGGGTCTCTACACTCTTCTCCGTCTCCTCACTGTGGGTTGCTCAGCAGCATTCACAACATCACCACCCTCAGCACCTTGCACATATTGGTTTATGATAGCAAGAGCAGTCCCTAACATTTTGTCTGACTTTAAAGTTTTTAAGCTTTCCCTCTTTGTATACTGCAGTGTTGCAGAGTTCTTGGGAAAAACAGGGAAGAGTGGTGTTTGCTGAGTTTAATGTGCTGGGCTGGGCTAGTCTGCTGCCAGTGTAATTGGCTGATTCTGATATATTCCACCTGGCAGCTCTGCTAGTTCTCCTTGGTTAATGTCCTACTACTTCTTTTCCTACCTTTTGCCTTTCTGTTTCTGCCCGGGCCGGGGCAGCTCTGCGCAAACATGCACACACGCTGTGTGCACGTTTGCAAGAAATTTCAAATATTTTCACAGTGTGCACCTTTGGTTTCTGGTTTTCAAAAAGGACAGCTGTAGACACACCTCTTGCAATCCTGAGCAACTCAGGGCAAACACAAGACACTGTGCTCCAATTAGCTTACAGCCTTTCTGACACACCCCCTCATGATGTTACCTATATTCTACTCTACTACTCACCTCCTCCTACACTTACAATCTTGGGACATGGCTCACATGCTGGGGAAAATTGGGATTCACTATCCTTATCCTCATTTGCATAGGATTGCCTACTAATGCATGGTTACATCTCTCACATTGAGCTTCCCCCCTTAGCAACCAGTACTCAGTGGCCATGTTGTCTTCAGCCTGCCATTCACCTGCATGGCAGGATAAGCTTTTTAGTGAAAATGGCTATTTTTGGCTATTTTTAAATTATTTTCCTTTTTTTAAAGCGCCACACGTTTGCGCAGTGCTGCACTATGCTTAAACATCAGAGATCGGGGGAAAAAAAGTTAATTTTAAACATTTATAAATGCCAATGGCCTTATATTTGGCCATTGGCATGCTTCCTCAACTGTATGCATCCTTTATTTGGAGTTGTCATAGCTCCATTTAGCTATTTGCAGAACGGTACTCCGTTACCAACGGAGTACATTTCTGCAGATAACACTAATCTTCCACAGACAGGTTAGTGTTTCCTGGATTGCAAATTTACCTCATTTGCATAGCTTTCAGCAGCAAATGAGGTAATTTGCATATCATGATGCTGTCCGTGCAAGAGTAGCTTTAGCAGCTCTCGTGCACGCCCCCTGTCGGCTGTTCCTGGATCGCACGTCAGACATATTGCCTGTATAACGTCTTACTCTACTCTACAACTCCGTGCAAGCTTTTGTAAATCCGGCCCTATGACTTTTCCATCTTGGTAAAAAGGAGGCACTCAGATTGACCACCATACTGTCAGTCACACTTAGTGACAGCAGATGATGGTGTATGGTAGTCTTACAGATCATGATATGTGCTTGGCCATAACAAGCATTAATCATGATTTATGGCCTGACATAATGCATATGTGCTAATGGTTATATTCCCATGTGATGATATTTTATGCTCTGTTTTGGTCATGTATACATCAGAAGTGCAGGTGGCAAGGAACTAAGGCAGTGAATAGCAACCACCTTGTATGAAAACCTGGATGATGGGTTCCTCTGCTCATTAACTTTTACCTCTGGCACCATCCTCTTTCACCAGTATGGTCACCAAAAGGCTAAGCTCTGCTGAAGTCAGAGGACCTCCTCTGGTTATGTAAGGTGAAACTGTGAGATGGAGAAATGGCAGGGCCAGTGGATTGTATATCAGAGAATGCTGATGACTGTCAGACAAGGGAGAGTACAGCAGCAACAAAAAAGGTATGTACCAAAGCCTGGAAACTAATAGCATTCCAACGGATTTGTGATGGAACTCTGCTTGCATAGATGGTGTTCTTGGGGGCACCAGGACTACAAAGCTCTAGAGCCCAGATGATCATTGCTACATTTAAAGCTTCATTATTGACTTAACTATTTTTTTACTGTTGGTCAGATGTCTTTGTTTTTTGGAAGAAAGCAGTAAATGTTGTTGTCTGTTATCCATTCTTAGGTATTTTTCACAACAGCCAGATATAATTAAAGTCATGTTCAACACTTTGTTAAAAGATGTGATAGCTGTCATATGGTAAGAAGATTTAATGTTAAGTGCTGGGAGATTCTGGAAGGTACAGAATACACTATTTTAAGAAGGAAATATTTTTGTATTTTTTTTTAAATTTACTACACAACAAGACAGTGGAATCATTTTTGATATGGGCAACATATTTCATCACAGACTGTTGAAATAGTCCCAAACAGATGGATGTGAAGAAGTACGGCAGCAGATTTAATAATACTAGAGTTACAGGTACATAGTACAAGAAAAAGAATCATATACTTTTTTATGTGACTCAAAACACTTGACCTGTAAAGGTGTAATCATATTTTATCACAGACTGTTGAAGCAGTCTGAAACAGATAGATTTGAAGAAGTACGGAAGCAGATTTAATAATACTAGAGTTACAGGTACATAATACAACAGAAAGAATCATATACTTTTTTATGTAACTCTCAAAACACTTGACCTGTAAAGGTGTTATTTATTAAAAGAAGTCACAGGAATTACAAAAGCCTTTTGCATTAGATTTCTAGTTCTGTTAAGATCTTAGTCTCTAAATCTTATAATGTCTTGAGCTTACTTTCTAGCTTCAGGTTGGACAACCCTGCTCATAAATCTCCTAGTGCAACTGTGTTAGCATTTCTTGGAGGACAGTGAAGTGTCTGACCAGTAATCATTGGTGTCAGAAGGGCCATGCTGATGTCACTACAGCAACCTGAGCAGCACAGAGCTGTAGGTGTTTCCTAGACATGTTTTGGTATAAACAACCATGCCAAGTGGACCTTTATTTTATGTACTTGCACTGGTGATGCCATAATGCAGCAACATTTCATGGATTCATATCTTGTATTTCTGTGAGTCACAAAACTGCAGTGCACTTTACACCAAAACGTTGATCTATTAATCCTCTCAGATACCATCTAACAGCATCTGAATGGGGCAGAGACCAGAGTGGATCATTATGAAATTTAAATCAGTGAAATAAAGCATTTAAGCTGTGTTTGTGTGTCTATGTGGGTGTGTATGGGTAGGTAAAGGAGGTGGTTCTTAAACAGACTATGTGTCTGTGTGGGTTTGTATGGGCAGGTAAAGGAGGTGTTTCTTAAACAGACGCATTGCTTGCAGTATTTAGCCACATGATTGGTCTGCTAAAAGGACAGAGTTGATCTAATGCTATTGCATATGATTAACCTGTCAACATGACTTCTAAATTTCTGGAATCAAATGCAGCTATATGATTTAATATAAGTATTAAATAAACTAATAAAAAGTTATTCAAGTTCACAAAAGCCACTAATAATCACTTCATCAGACAATTTGATTTTAATTAATTAATCATTATATAGTAGGATTCAAAGAAAACTGTTCTGAAAGTTTATTCTAAAATTTAAAAACATTAAAAATAAGTTGATGAATTTGCTGTGCAGTAAATAATCAAATAAATAGATAAATATGATAAAAACCTCAGTTAGATTAGTATAAACTACTTATAAATTGAAAATAAAAATGTATTAATTTATTATATTCTTTGGGGGGGGGGTACATTTTCCTGCAGAACTGCCCAAATGGCTCCTCATTGCTCATTTGTTCTTCTTATGAGGTGAGAATCAGGCTCAAAAGCCAGCGAGAGAGTGCAATGACTAATTTATTCCCTGATTGAAACCTTTACCAGCCAAATTGTTCCCCTTGGGGGCAAGAATAGGGTGCTGGGGAGTGAGGTGGTCTGTTAATCCTGTGGACTCTCCTAACCTAGCCCTGTAAGTGACTTGTATGGCCTGGTGGATAAAGGTGGTACACTAGGCTTATTGCTGTGGGTGATGCACCTTCATTCCTGTACATGTCCTGAATACAACAAGCTAGACTGCTTCTGCCCCACAGGATGGATAAATAGATATTGTCCAAAGGCTCCCATCCTCTCCCATGTTATGTTTATGTACAGTGACAGTACACACTATCAGTAGTGATAAAGCTTATTACAAATTATTAAATATTTATCTGCAGAGCTTATTTGGATCTTTTGAAATAGATCACAACTGACTTGCTTAGAACTAGTGATTTTGAAGGATTCTGGACATGTGTAATTCCCCCTTAAACTTACCACTTATCTGCCCACTAGAAAATGTAGTAAAAGTATTACATTTGTGGCATACATTGAAACATAACAGATGCTTCTTATAAGCAAAACAAACTGGCTTAAAAGTCACTGAGTGACCTGGATAACTGATTTTCTGAATTTGCATTTCATTTTTGTAATAAAAGTATTATCTTAGCTTGTGATTTTGGTTATTGTTTGCTTAATTTATCTGAGCCCTTATGACTAAATGGAGGGTTATGTTAGGACATCATAAGGAAAAGAATAATATGATCACCCTTGTTGTACAGCTGTTAGTTACTGCTCCATTTTTTAAACCAGAATAAATCACACAAATTAACAAAGATGAAGTGAGTAGAATCAGTCTCCAAAACAGTAATTTACATAACTAAAGCAGTCAAACTTGTTAGAAAGATATGTAAAGTTTGTGTGACCTCCAAAAAGATACCAGAACACATTTAGTATATCTTCAGGTCATGTGCATCAATTTCAAAAGTAAGGAAAGATATTTACTATCAGATACTGCTTGAAGTATTAAATGAACAACAGCTGAACTAATACTTTGATTTAATATAACATCTCTTATCCATCCATCCACCCACAACCCCTTTTCCCATTTTTGCATATGGGGTTGGGGTGTCACTTCAATGGTGATAATCATCTATGGCCAAAGTTCACATGGCAGGTGGCTAACCCTGCTGTGCTTGTTTTTCCGTGCCACACAATTGCATGCACACTCACTCTTGTGGCCAGTTTAGTATCTAATCCACCTGCTGCATGTTTTTGGAATGTGGGAGGAAACCAAAGGACCACATAAACATAGGAAGAACATTTAGGTTCCATACAGAAGACACCCCAGATGAGAAATGAACCAGAGAACCTCTTGTTGTGAGATGACAACACTATCTTCTACACCATTTATTTCAGTGGATTATAGGTGCCTTTCCTGTTCATAATGTCACTTGGTGCCATTGTCATTAGCAGTCTGTCAGTTTGAGGATGATCTCTGGTATAACTGACTGATGGATACTAAGATGATCCATTAATCCATTTATGGACCCACAGATCCATCGACAGATGGCTCTGTGTTGGTGACCAGCCTTCTGACATGAGTTTTCTTCCATTAACTTGCTACAGTCTTTACATCCATTTCTAAATACAAGATGTTTCTTTTCATTGTGGCCTCCTGCTTTGTAGTGGTTGTGATGACATTGACCATAGTTTTGAGGACTGCTTCTTACCTTTTAATGCTCATGCACAATTTCTTGGAGTATACATTAATGTGTCTTTCAAGTCATTCATCTGATCACTACAGGTCCTCTGTTCATGACTGACATGTCGAATCTGTCTAGGGAGATATGAGCTGTACATTTGAACAGATGTCCTGTGCTGGTGATCCTGGTTTCATTGACAGCACTGGTGTTAGTTTCCTAATCATCTCTCTTAATATGGAAGATTTTTTCAGAGGTATCTCTGGTTGAATTTCTCTATGCATCCACCTAAAGACTTATTTCATTAGTAAAGCCATCAGCAAACATGTTGGAAGGCCAAGTGCATAAATGCATCATTTACATCATTCAGCAAAGGGATCTGAATGGAGGGATGATAAATCGGCAAGCAAAGGAGAGTAGTATTGCTGGAATTGAATTCATCCTCAAGTCTTGGTGAGTACCTTCATGAGGTGGACTCTGTTTTTCACACAGGTTCACCAAGATGACATTGATATGTAGACTGCATTTTATACAGCATATATCATGGATAGAAGTAGGTTAAAATAATAAAGACAGCTGGGTGCACAAGAACCAGGATAAAAAAGGTGTCCAATCCTGGTAGGCGCACTGGTGCCAGGACTGGAAAAATGACAGTGTAGAAACCTCAAGACACAGAAATATTCCTATAATGGGGCCCGCCTTTGTAGAAGGAAGTAGTAGTTCAGAAAAATCAGAAAAATGGATGGGCCAAAAAAAGCCATAAAGATGATAGAGTGGACTATGGAGGAGAAGGAAGAAATGATGTAGTGTTACTGTTATGCAAGAAGTCAGAATTTCCAGACGCAAGATACAGGAAAAAAATAAGAGTGAAATTAGAGGAAAGAAAATACTTGCACAAGAAAAAACTGTTAGAAAACTGTACAAATTGCAGAAGTAGTCAATGCTGGGCACATCACAGGTGCTTCAAAGAACACTTCTGGCTAACATCAACTATAGAAACAATATTAATTTCATGAACCTTAATCACACTTTGACTTAGGAATGGAGTCCATTGTTGTCATGGCATTAGAAACTCAAAAGACTTTGAAAAATTAAAAAAAAGAGACAAACCATAAAGTTAGATAATTAAAACAGAGACAAACCATACTCTGTGATCCTATATTTTCAGTCCAGCATGAGCTATCAATACAGCAGCAATTTACCTGACAGAAAATATCTAATAAAAAATCTCAGCAAAGAGTAAGTCATATCTTCACTGCACTGTGGTTTAACTAAATAATTATGTATAGTAGATCATACTGTACTACTAAAAATACTATCCTTAACTGATGAAAAATAATTACTTGTTTTCACAACTATTTGAAATATAATGCTTATCATAGGAAATGGATTTGAACTTTAAGACAAAAAATGTATATAGAAGGAGTATCTCAAGGTTCATTCCGTGGTCCATTGTTTTTTATAAATGTTATTACTGACATCTGGAAACACTGTAAACTAATCTATGCTGATATCTCATATTTTATGCAGAGCTCATAACACTGTAGTTGCACAGATTCAGCTTAAGAAGGTATACAGTATATATTAAACTAGACAGAATAATCCATTTCTTATATCCAGCAAGATTAAGGCATTACTGTCTACTCCTTGGAACACTTGCACATCTACTAATCTGCCAGTACAAATCAAAACAACAAATGGAACACAGACTGAAGCATTTCAAGGCTGTAAATAATTAAGTGCTTGTGTTGATACCCAAATCACATTCATGTGCTGTAATACCACTGTACATAACACAAATCAAATGCTTGATGTGTATATGGTTAAAAAAATAAAATGACTACTTCGCCAGTTGTGTTTACAACAATACAAACATCACATTTTTTGTGACACTAGTTTGATTGTTTGAAGACCACCTATGTTCCCATCATGGTGTAATTCTATGGTGTAGCAAAAGCATTTCTAAACATTATAGTCACAAACTGGAGTGTCCCAGGAAGGCATATATGGTGTGTATAATGTCAGCAAGCAGACTGTATTTGCTTATATATGACATCTATAATTGCAACTAGCAAAATAAAAAAAGGCTGAATGTATAATGCTAATGCAGTAACTATTCTGCTCAGTTAATGGTACAAATTGGATGAGACTGATAATGAATTACTGTTTTTTTTTTATTTTTGCTATTCAAGTCTAGAATGTGAAATGTAGCTTTTATTAATTGGAATAATTATTTAAGTAATTGAATAATTAGTTTTGTATATAAATGTCAGCTTTAGTTTAATTCATTACTTGGTAAAGGCTGGTTGGCCGAGGTGCTACGAGGTTATAGTGTGAGGACACATTGATTGCTGTGCTGTTACAGTTATATGTTATTGTTAATATATCAACTGCTATATCAGTTTTTTGGTTCGCTTAATTGTGGATCTGCTTCATTGATGCTGCTAATCAACTTCTGCAGTCGCTGAATACATTTTACTTCTTTTAATTCAAGAAGTGGAGTTCCTGGCATTTTGTGGTCTTTATAATTTGGTATCTTGGTGGTTTGTGGACTTTTTATGGCCAGTGACTCTTTTGCTTCTTTACCCCGTGTCTTTCAAGAAGTGGGGATGGATCTATCATGCCGTGAAAGTGAGAATAGAAGTTTAACAACTACTAATAACATCATTGTTGAACAAGAAAAGGCTAACAACTCTGGTAGCCAAACTGGTGAATTGCAATCTAGTGTGTTGAAGAAATGGGAGAAAAATAGATCAGACCAGAATGTTAACCTGTTTGCCGCAATTGAGAAAAGGACAGAAGTGTCTAACCAACCGGTGGTACAAGAACTGTGCACACAAATAGAAAAATTGGTATATAAAGAAACATCTGTTTTTTATAATATACATAGTTTGCAATGCTATCAAGAACTGGATATTACCCCCAGAGGATTGTGTACTGTTAAAAGTCCATCTACCCCTTTTACATTAAGTGATGAACAAGAACGCATATTTCATTAGCGTTGGATAGCGGCAGCTCACAGGTGTAGTAGTGAGTGGGTAGCTATCCTTATAGAAAGAGATATGCTAAAACTAAATATGTTGAAAGCAGAGACTAAAAAGTTATGTGCTGAGATGGTAAAACATACTTCAAATGCTTCACTTGAAAACTTTTTAAATGACATTAATAACAGATTAGTCTCCTATGAAAAAGAACTGTTTAATCGCAAGAAAATTAAGCTCCAGAGAGACTTGAGGGACTATGGTAGTAAGAAAGCCTTTTTGCTCTCTTCCAATCATAAACCCAAACATCACAAGGTTCAATTTCAAAAAGAACAGGAAAGTGCGGCGTCTTCAGCAGAAGAGCGAGAAGAAGAATAACAGTTTCCTGGTTTGCCAGCGGCTCAACAAGGGGTCCATTTTAAAGAGTTTTTCGTGGGCCAGTCAACAATACAGGAACCAAGAAGAGAACATGGTTTGGACATGGGGGTAATAGGGAACAGAACCATGGACCCTACAGTAAGTGAGGAAAATGGACATACTAGTCAGGTATGGTCTGATGGTTCAGACCCCTATGTTGTTAATCTTTCAGGATATGTGTTCAATGATAATCAAATGGCCGTGTTGAATAGGGGTTTAAAATTTATCCCCACGGTCATTCCTAGACTATATGAACTAAAAAGTGAAATTTTTAAACTTGTTAGAAAAATGCATATTAAGGAATATTTTTTTGAAACTAGAAATATTGAAAGTGTAGTATTAAATAAGGATAGTGATTCAGAATACAATGAAAGTTTTATTCCTGTAACTCTGATATGGACACGAATGCTTATAGTAGATTAGATACTTCTAATATCAGGGTTAATAGTCATTTCATGCCACCTACTAAGAATGATATTTTGCGCTACAATACAGCAGTAAATGTGACTTTAGAAAAAGAGTTAAATGAATTCAACCGGAAAGCCATTATGTATAATATGACCAAGCAAGAATGGAATAGTTTAAAACAATTGAGTGAGCAACATAACTTAGTGTTCAAGCCCTTTGATAAAGGGGGCACGTTAGTAGTCATGAAGAATCATGACTACTACAAAATGTGTATGGAACATCTTAATAACACTGAAGTATATTGTCAAGTGCAAGAAACAAGATATATGCAGGCTATGCATAAATATGAATGTCTGATGCAAAAAGGGCTCCGTTTAAATTACTTTACTAAAACAGATGTATATGATAAGTTTAGTAGCAAAGATAATGTGATTGCTAGATTCTATTGTATTCCTAAGATATATAAAAGCCGGGTTCATCCACCAGGACGATCTGGCGCTGGAAGGGAGAAGTTAAGGTAATATTATAACCAGAATATATAGAAAATTCGATAAGCCCAGTCATATATTTTATGCTAATAGTTGCCATCCTGTACATACAGTACAATAACTTCCATATGGTGAAATTTTAAGAATTAAGAGGTTATTTACAGATATAGAAGAGGCTAAAGAAGAATTCATCCAAGTTAGTGATATGTTCATTAAGAAGGGCTACTCAGAACAATTGGTTCTAGAGAGCTATAATAAAGTGTTTGGACAGAAAGCAATGAGATATAATACTAGATATAGAATGAAACAAGGACTAATAATGAAAAAGAATGGGATTTGGAACAAATTTTAGTCTTTGTATCGAAATATACAATTTTTTTCAAATGAATTGCAAAAGATGCTAGTTGGCTTCTGGGATATAATAAAGAGAGATATTCCTTCCCTGAAAAATTTACAACTTAAATTTTCCTATAAAATAGGAAGGAATCTTAAAAATGTCTTGGTACATAGTATCTATAAGAGACCAAATGAAGTAATAAAAAATCTAAGTTTAGATATAGGTACTAAACCATGTGGTAAATGTCCAATATGTCAGTATGTAACTAAAACTTTTGAAGAAATAAATGGTAAAAAATTTCAGATTAAAGATAGTTATACATGTAAAAGTGTAGGTGTTATCTATGCTATTAGATGTGAATGCAATAAATTTTATGTGGGAGAAACAAAAAGAAGTTTAGCTGAACGAGTCAAGGAACACATAAGAGATATAAAAAATAGTAAAATGGTTAGTCTTTTGGGAGAACATAGTTATGTTGAACATGGAGGGGTTCCTTTAAAATTTAAAGTTACAGTGTTGGAACAAATTGACTCTAATTATGCAAGTGAAAACAGGATAAAATATCTTTTGAGAAAGAAAGAATCTATTTTTATTTTAAAATACAACACTTTGCAACCCATTGGTTTAAACAGGGAATGTAATTGGAAGAGCTTTATATAACGCTCATGTATTACTGTTTTCTTTTAATTTTTGCTATTCAAGTCTAGAATATGAAATGTAGCTTTTATTAATTGGAGTAATTATTTAAGTAACTGAATAATTAGTTTTGTATATAAATGTCAGCTTTAGTTTAATTCATTACTCTGTAAAGGCTGGTTGGCCAAGGCTCTACGAGGTTATAGTGTGAGGATACATTGATTTCTGTGCTGTTACAGTTGTATGTTGTTGTTAATATACCAACTGCTATATCAGTTTGTTGGTTCGCTTAATTGTGGATCGCTTAATTGATGCTGCTAATCAACTTCTGCAGTCGCTGAATAAATTTTACTTCTTTTATTCCAAGAAGTGGAGTTCCTGGCATTTTGTGGTCTTTATAATGAATTAAACATGTTCATCTACTTTTAAGCTGGGAGGTTAGCCCTCCTGTACTCTACTTAAGTTTTCTCATTTTTTACCATATCTCTTCTTTCTCGGAGATTGTACAATTTAAGACTGAGAATAGGGAACTTGACTAAATTTTGACAAACCTCTTCAGTGAACATCAAAACCATGATTCGGTAAACTTGACTGCATGCATATGCAAGCAACCTAGCAACTAAAATGGCACTTTCAAATATGTGACATGATATGATTTCCTTAACTGAATATAAACAAATTAAATTCATTTTTAAGATCTGTTTTGCTTAGCTAGTGATTCATAACTGAAAAATGTTGTTTTTTTTAGTCATTTAGTTATGACATATTTGTAGAACAGAGAGTGTGTTGTAACTTTAAGAAGCATCTCAAAGTGAGGGCACGTGCATATAAATAGAGAGCATGTGCAGGCAGCAGTGCCATTTTGAGTGAACAGCCAGAATGTTAACATGTATGAGTGCAGTCATCAGTCTGTTTATAAGTTTAAGTTACTAAACCTCAGTCCTGATGGGTTTGCATATAATAAAGCTGCTTGAACCAAATCTACACCTGTTCATCTGTTTTATCCTGACCGGACGAGTGACATGCTGCCAGAAGTGACGTATCTGTATGGCAAGGTGTTAGAAGTCAAACCCCAACCTGCTCAAATGATTGAAAAAGGTCAGAAATGAATTTCGGGTAATAAAAAACTCCCATAAATGATTTTTTGTAAAGAAAATGATACAAAGCATTTAAAAAGCACAAAACATATTATTAATCAACACAAAGCACAAAACGTATTATTAATCAAACACAAAGCACAAAATGCATTATTGATTAAACAAAATGTTGGAAGCTACAATATTTGATAAAGTTATTCAAAATATTCATGAGATCATTCAGAACTACATCTGATATGGATAATGAGCATGTTAAAAATAAAACAAGCATGAGAAAAGTTTACCGAGGATGATAAAAGTTAAACATAATGAGTACAATAAGAGGGCAAAATGAGCATGGAAAAGCAAAGTGGCTTAATTTTTAGTAAACAACTATGTTTTTTTTATATGAGCTACTATTTCGCATTGACTAAAGCCATTCAGAGTATAACTAGAGTTGTTTGAAGTATCTCAGAGTATGCAAAGTATTTGCAGTGTGTGCTTTATTATAGTACAATTGTTTCAAAGTGTTTCCTGTGTGCAAAGTACAGTTATTTCACAAAGTACAGTAATTTCAAAGTGTTTCTTACACTGTACAGAGTTATTTCACAAGTACAGTCATTTTGAAAAGTTTCTTGTGCTGGGTATAATTAATTGACAAAGTGCAATAATTTTGTAGTGTTTCTTACATGGAGTCTGTTGTGCTGCGTACAGTTCATTCACAAAATGCAGTCATTTTGAAGTTTTCTTACACTGATAAGGGTGGTTTTGCAAAGTACAGTGATTTCATAGTGTTCTTGTGCTACGGAAACTTATTTCGCAAAGTGCAGTTATTTTGGAGAGTCGGTTGTGCTGTTGAGCATAATTACAAGTTTCTGGGATACATTTTTGGCATATATGTGTGTGTATGTCTGTACATAATTCCAGCAGTCTTTATAACTGTATGATGGCATGGCAGAGGCATTTCGCAAACCCAGTCCACTTGCGTTTGATCATAATATTGCAGAGAGTTGGAGAGTATTTGAGCAGTAATACAATATTTTCATATAAGGAACTTTTTTTCTGATAAAGATGCATGTATGAGGGCATTCTGCTTAGTCTAGCAGGGTCAGAAACCATTGAAAGAGTGCGTTCATTTGTGTATGCACCAGCAGTATATGCAGTAGAAGGGGAAAACTGACATATTATTGTACAGGCTGAATCAAGGGAGGGCTCTGAGTGCTTAATACATAAATTTAGAGAAATGTGTAACCTCCAGACAAATATTACATTGGAGAGTCACTTATTTTATACAAGAGACCAAAAGCCAGGTGAAACTTTTGCACCTTACATTACTGACTTGAGCAATAAAGCTAAAATGTGTAGATTAGGTGATTTGAAAGACGAGTTGATAAAAGACAGACTTGTGTGTGGTGTTAATAATGCTGTGGTGAAAAAGATTTTGCTTTGAGACAGTGATTTAACATTGAGCAAAGCCATAGAGATTTGTCAAACACACAAGCTTACAGAGACACACACGAATATGCTTGCAAGTGATAAGAGTATGGTTTCAGCAGCCTCTAGAGTGAATGTAGACAGCATACAGCACGTGGCTAACAGAAACATGCCTAAGCACATGGCAGCTGCAAGCCCTGTGGGATTACCAGTGAAAGCCCGTACCTTTCCAACAAGTTCTAAGACCAGCTCAGTAAAATGGACATGCTCAGTGCAGCATAAGGGTGAGACAGAAAACCCAAGTCAAATCTTATTGTTAACTGCCATAATTGTGGTGCCAATCATGAGTCCAAAAGAGAAAAGGGCTTAGCATTTGGACAGCAATGCCACAAGTGTAAAAAATGAAACCACTTTCAAAAGCTTTGTAAATCAAGCAAGCTTCACTCAATTATTAAGAAAGGTTACTCAAAAAAGCAAGTTGATCATATAGAAAGCTACAACTTTACTTTCTATGTAGATGGTGTATCAGTGGTTGGTGAAAAAGTTAATGCAGTAGATTTGTTGGCAAAAGACAAAGTATTTTGTACTGTCCTGATTAATGGTAAACCCACAGAGCTCAAAGTAGACACTGGTTCAAAGTGTAATGTTATGTCAGCAGAAACATTTGCTAAAGTGAGAGCTGATGAGCAGCTTAATTTGGCCAGTTGTGCGAAGCTTGTTGCTTCTGGCAGTGAAGAGAGATTCAGACTGAAGGCTCAGTAGTGCTTTCATGCTATTCAGCTGGGAACAGTTACAGCTTGCAATTTTATGTGGTCAAAAGATGTACAGTCATTAAGTCTCAGAGACAGTTTAAGAATGAAACTGCTTTTTTTTACCAAAGAAGTTCATCACGTAAGTACATGTCCCAGTTCCAGTTTCACCGATGCTATTTTCTCAGAGTATGCTGATATTTTCGAAGACAGGCTAGGTAAACTTCCAGTTGTCTACTCCATGAAATTAGACCCAGAGGTCAATTCGGTGGTCAGACCAGTGAGAAGAGTTCTGATAGCTATGCAGGATAGAGTCAAAGTCCAGTTAGATAAAATAGTGCAGCAGGGTGTGAATTGTCCAGTTACAGAACCAACTGAATGGGTGTCTTCCATGGTAGTTGCTCATAATAAAAGCTCAGATAAAACCAGAATATGTATTGACCCAAGAGACTTAAACAAAGCATTAAAGAGCCCCCACCATCCTATGCTTACAGTTGAGGAAGTTGCTACCCTCATGCAAAATGCCACTGTTTTTTCTGTCTTACATGCAAAGAGTTCATTTTGGCAAGTAATGCTTGATCGCACATCTTCACTACTGACTACATTCAGCACCCCATTTTGTAGATACAGATTTCACAGAATGCCTTTTGGAATAAATTGTGCCAGTGAAGTCTTTCAGTTGACTTACCAACTGTTGTTCCTAATTTGATATGCCTAAAGAGTAATTCCTACTCTATATTATTACTACTTCCTACAAGGCATACTTTTTAATTCTAAACATTATTTACTTGTAATTGTTATTTTTATTTTTATTTTAATCCCTGTGGATGATTTTCTAAGTTGTATAACTGCCGGAGCTTTTCTCCCCGGGCCTCTACTGAAAATGGAAATATATCCAGTTAGACTAGCCCGGTTAACAAATGTAAAATAAAATAAATAAATAAATAAATAAAATTATTTCAGGTTATCCATGTGCTATAATAGTAGATGATTTACTAGTTGGAGGCAATGGTGAAACAGAGCATGACAGAAACCTCTAGAAAGTTCTGGAAAGAGCACTTGAAGTTACTTCAAAGCTCAATCCTCTGAAATGTAAATTCAGGCTACCAGACATTACTTATGTAGGTCATTTATTTACCAGTTCAGGTTTATGACCAGATCCTTCCAAGCAGCTATTCCTGAGATGCCAGCTCTAGACAGTGTCCAAGCCTTAAGGTGATTTCATAGTATGGTTAACTATTTGGGCAAGTTTATACCAGACTTCAGTGAATTATCAGCACCCTTAAGAGAGCTGAGATATAAAAATGTTACCTGGTCATGGTTGGAACAATACCAGAGGGCATTTGATGACCTGAAACAGAAAATTGCTAGTCCACATACGTTAAGATACTATGATGTCCACAAACCAGTAATTCTTTCCTGTGATGCTTCAAAGTTCGGTCTTGGTGCAGGTTATTTTTCAAAAGGGCAGACCAGTAGCCTATGCGTCTTGAACTCTTACCCAAACTGAGATGCAGTATGCTCAGATTGAGAAGGAACGTTTGGCAATTGTGTTCGCATGTTCAAAGTTCCATGATTATATTCATGACCGAGATATCCAGATTGAGACTGATCATCAACCTCTAGTCGCTATTTTAAAAAAAGCCTATACATACAGCTCCAGTAAGGCTACAAAGAATGATGCTTAAATTACAAAAGTACAACTTCAAAATGGTTTATACAAAAGGCAAACTTCTTTATCTGGCTGATACCTTATCCAAATCACCCAGAAATACCACCGAAAAGCTTGATACAGAGAATTTTGACTTTGATGTCATAGAAGTCCGTAAGTTTTCTACATCAATACTTGATGAGCTAAGAGATCATACAAAGATTGATCCAATTTTGCAAAGTCGCAGGCATCTTCTTCTGGTGTCTGAATCAATATCACACCAGAAGAAGATGCTTGCGATTTCTTCTGTATTATATACCCTCAGATTCTACTAAGTAAGACCTTGTCTCGGCACATACATCTCTCACTGGACCAATTAGATCAAACCCTTTTGCCGTTTGCATCCTCACTATCTCTCCTTCTTTCCATCGATGAAGAAATCTGCAACCCAGACAATATTCCTGTTGAAGGACATGTCTCAGTACCTATTCCGATTCCTGATGATGCCCCAGTCCCCGAAGCTAAACATTAATTAAAGACAGTCCCTGTTGCTAAACCCAGTCCTAGCAGCAGTGCCATTCTGAGTGAATCGCCAGAGTGTTAACATGTATGAGTGCAGTAGTCAGTCTGTTTATTTAAGTTTAAGTTACTAAGCCTCAATCCTAATTTGTTTGTATATAATAAAGTTGCTTGAACCGAACCCACAACTGTTTGTCTGTTTTATCCTGACCAGACGAGCGACAGTATTTACATGAATCGTATTTAATTCACAAAATTAAAGCTTTGTAAGTATGATTTTCTGTTTTTATCAGAATTACATTTACTGCAAAGTACTACTGATAATATTGTTTTTAATGTTACAAACCTACTTGCATGAAACATGTTATAAATAAATAATTTTTCATAATGCATCTGCCATAAGTTATGCAAAGTCATAAATGAAAGTATGTAAATACATACTGATAATGCTGAAAAAAACAATTTTGCATCACATCTGAGTATATTGAATTTTAAACACTAGAAATATATATATTTGTTTTCTGGGGGACTGTTCACATGCCTTCAGAAACTAGTCCAAGCTAGTGTATAGGGAATATAAATGTCTTACAAAACAACTTCAGGCAGTTTACCATGTTCCAGCAGATTAATGCATTTTTGATCTGTTTGTTATCTTCAAGTTTTAATATTGTGATTATACCTGATATTTTCAACTACATGAATGTTGATAACATAAAACAAATATTTTAGTTATGTATCCATGACATTAATGAACTAGATGGTGAGGGGTATAATCCCCACACATTATGGATGTTGTAGGCCATATTGCTCTGCTTAAATATAAGTTTACAGTCTGATACCATGTTCAAGTTTCCAGAATTTTGGTGCTGTCTTTATGTATTTGTGATTTGGTTTGTTACAAAGTCTTAAAGCATAGCCTACAATTACAGTTATAACATCCACTTAGGTATAAAAAATAGCTTTGGCAACCTTAACCTCTGACACAGAATCAAACATAGTGTCCAAGTTAGGGGAGAAGTTTGCACCCTGGCTACTGTTTGTCAGGTAGCTGAAGACCCCAGTAAGTGTTTTTTTTCAGGTAATAACTGAAACAGTATTCTTGAACTTGTTTTCCCGTCATCAAATTGTTTTATAGAACAAAGAAGATGCAAGGGACAACAGCTTAATCTCAGCAATATAAAATTCCAGAGTAAGGATACCAGCCACACTCAGCCAAAGCTGCTGCTTGAATTTATGAAACCACAGCTTTTGCTTCATCATTAACATGTGGGTGAGGTCTCCATATAATCCTATACATTATCATTAACATGCAGAGGTGAGGTCTCCATATAATGCTCTGCTTTATCATCAACATGCATGGGTGAGATTTCCATGTAATCCTGTACTTCATCATTAACATGCGTGGAGGAGGTCTCCATATAAACCTCTACTTTGCCATTAACATGCATGGGTGAGGTCTCCATATAATCCTATATGTTATCATTAACATGCATGGGTGAGGTCTCCATATAATCCTCTACTTCGTCATTAACATGCACAGGTGAGGTCTCCATATAATCCTCTGCTTCATCATTAACATGCGTGGGTAAGGTCTCCATATAATTCTCTACTTCATCATTAACATGCGTGGCTGAGGTCTCCATTTAATTGTCTGCTTCATCATTAACATGTGTGAGTGAGGTCTCCATATAATCCTCTAATCCTCTACTTCATCATTAACATGTGTGAGTGAGGTCTCCATATAATCCTCTTCTTCATCATTAACATATGCAGATGAGTTCTCCATATAATCCTCTACTTCATCATTAACATATGCGGGGTGAGGTCTCCATATAATCCTCTATTTCTTTATTAACATGCATCGATGAGGTCTCCATATAATCCTGTACTTCATCATTAACATGCGTAGGCCAGGTCTCTATATTTAGGACACAGGGTACATATCATGATAACTTTATTCAGGAAGTTAATTCAAAAGCACATGGCACACAGTTTACCAGTCCATCCGTGCCATGAACAATGCCAGATTCCTCAATGTTAAACAGTAGTTTTTGGCTTGGTGCAAGGTACTAAGAAAGCAAGTCAATTGAACTGTTCCTTTCTAGTCCATGATAACTAAAGTCTTTTTGTTTTAGTTTTTATTATTATTATTATTATTATAGATTTTGCGTGATAGTCCAAAATAGTAAAACTGATAACCAGGTAACAATTAAAAAATATATGAAAAACATATGTCATAGTAAGAACTCAGAATGCTGATCCTAAAATAATCAATCTTTTGTTAAACAAAGATATGTAAATGATAACAGTGATTTGAAATATGTTTTTTTTAAACACCTTTATTGAATTATCACTTGAGACATAGGGAAATTTACATTTATACAAAAGTGATCAAACTGTATTAACAAGTTCATGTTTTCACATATAGTGCTATGGATTCACTTTAGAAGCTCGAAATACTGAAATGTCGAAATTCAGTATTTTGAGCCCATAAAGTGGAATCCTGAAAAGAGCAAAAGCTCAGAAGCGTGAATTTCAAAACCTTGAATATCGGAGGTTTTGAATTTCATGCTTCTGAGGTTCCGCTGTGGTTACGGATTCAGGTAAGTGTGTGTGTTAAGGGTTTTGGGTAGGGGCTGTGGTGTGTGTTAGTGTGTTTTGTTGCTGTGATCTGTGTGTGCGAGCAGAATGTAGCTTGTGTGGTGGTGGTGTGTGTGTGTGTAGTGCGACCTCGGAGTTAGAATATTTAAGTAGGGGGGGTGTATGTAGTAGAGAGCTTGTGTTTGTGTGTGGGGAGGATGGTGTGTGTGTGTGTGTGTGCAGTAGTAGCGCAGAATTCAAAATCTCCAGTGTGCAAGATTTTGAATTTCGCGCTTCTGAGTTTTCTTTGTTTCAAAAATTTGACTTTATAGCTTCGAAATACTGAACTTTGACAGTTCAGTATTTTGGGGATATAAAGTGAATCCAGTGGGTATATATCATATAACTTAAACAACATTACATAAATTATTCAGTTCCTACCTTTTTTAAACAAGAAACATTTTTATTAAACCATAACTTATGACATAGGCAATCATACATTTATATAAAAGAAAACAAACCACATTGACTCAATCCTAGTTCCAAGCATTTTACATCACAAACCATGCTGACACACTCCCAGTTGCAAACATTATACATCACTTATAACCTACCAGTCATTTTCAGTCAAACATTACATAGCTCATTTAATCCTGTCTTCTTTTAAACTTCATTCCCCTGTATGTATTATTCCCACAATTCCATTTTTTTCCTATGTAGTTTGCTACTACCTTTTTCTAAAGACCAAAATTCCAGTTGTTTTATCTCTGTTACTATATTTACTACTTCCAGTATAGTTGGTTTAGATTTTGATTTCCATTTTCTAGTAATTACTTTTTTGGCAGCTACAATAATCAGACACAGCAAGGCCTTACCATGTCTAGGCAATTCTGATTCTGTATCATAGCTCAGAAGAATCTTCTCCCTCATCACACCAATTTGCCAACCCAGCATCTCCGACAGTGCATACTGCAGGGAATCCTTAAAGTCTGCCAACTCACTGCACTTCCAAAAAATATGTTCCCAATTACCTCTTTGTTCTCTGTCACACCTCTGACATTTGCTGTCTTCCTGAGGAAGAATTCTCTGGAGTCTGCTTGGGGTATAAAAATATCATGTAAACATTCCCAGGCAAAAACCCTAAATCTTCTAGATTTTGTTGCATATTTGGGAGATATACATATATCCTCCCATTGTTTCTTTGTGAATTGCTTATCCAGTCTCTCTTCCCAATTCTTTCTAACCTCCTCTGATTGATTCTTATAGTTATCATGCAATATTTTATATGTTCTACTAATTATTCCTTTTTAATAGAAACTTTTATTAAAAACTCTACCAGGGCTGGTCTTTCATGTAGGATCCCCCTATTTCTTTCTCTTTGCCTGTACTCTGATATCAATGTTTGTCTAAATATTCCAATCAATCCATCTGGCAAACCCATAGGAAGAAACTCTGATGAGATTCAAGGTAGGCCCAAGATGCTGATCATTTTCAATGCTACCCTTTGGTCTAGCCTAGCACCACAAGATATTAACAAAATACCCTCTCTCTCCCTCAAGATATACTTGAAACTGTCTCGTTTCCAGCTATTCCACAAAACCAAGTCCTAAAAGTGCTATCTAAAGCTAAAAATACTGCATTGATGGGTCCTGACAATATCCATGGATGCATCTTAACTAGCATGAAGCATGATTTAGCCACACCCCTAACAACACTGTTCAGTCTCAACCTCCAATATGGGTTTTGTACCAAGTGAATGGAGAACAGCTACAGTTATTCCGCTGCATAAGAGAGGACCTGCCACAAACCCAGGCAAATACAGAACCATATGTCTGACCAGCCTTATATGCAAAGCCATGAAAAGATTTATCATGGAATTAATCAATCAAGACATAGGAAACCTCCAAACAATGGACCATCTCAGTTTCAATTTGTCAAGGGCAGGTCATTCTTACCCAACTTGGTGGATTTCTTTGAAAAGGTCACCAAAGCAATGGATAAAGGCAAAATGGTATATACCAAATACATCAACTTGGCAAAAGCTTTTCACACATTTCTCCACTCAGGCATAATAGAAAAGCTAAATAAATTAGGAATGAACCCCGGTGTCACCCAGTGGATTGCCAACTGGTTCATAGGATGCAGATAATCAAAGTAGGGAAAGTTACCCCCACAAAGAGACTAGTCACCAATGGAATCACCCAGAGTTCTCTGCTGGGACCTATTCTGTTTTCTACTTTTCTGAAATAAAAACCAATACCAAAGGGCTCTGGCTTAACTTGAGTTTGCAGATGACTGCAAGCTAGCAGCAGTCATTGAATCTGCAAATTACTTTGATATCCTGCAGGCAGGTTTGTCTCAAATAAATAACTGGTGCCAAAATCTTTGACTGAAACTAAATACAAAAAAATGCATTACTGTATCCTTTGGGAAGTCATCTACTCCAAGGAATTACCACATTGACAATACACCCCTAAGAGTTGACCCATTGTTCAAGATTTGGGAACTTATGTGGATAGTCACCTAACTTTTGATCAACATGTGTCTATTGAGAACATCCTTCTATATTGCACAGCTTATAAACAAAGGGATGTGTCTAGATCTAGGGATGTCATTGAACCCCTTTATTCAGCCCTCATTAGGTCAGTCATCGACTATAATCCGATCTTTGGCATGTATCTGTTGAGACACATGCAACAACAGGAACACCCACAGAGATACAGTACTAAAAGGATACAAGGCCTAAACAACATGGCCTGCCTGGATTGACTCAAAACCCTGTCACTATACTTGGCATGGTATCTGGTAGATAAGGCATCCTGTGACCCAATATTGATGGATTTACTGCACATCAGCAAGTCAAATGGCATTAGAAATACTAGCCTGGTACTTACCTATGGACATATAAAATATTTAGCTCAAGCTTTCTCAAATGTCCTGTCACAAAGAATCCTACTTTACTCATATTTGGATGACTACCTCAGTGATTAATCCCAAGAGCAAATCTAAGCATACTGCAGCAAGCATAAAGTCTTTTCAGCTGTGTTGTCCTAAAAATGAATCTGTGGAAGTCTCATACAGCCCACTTACTGGGAAATGTGGAAGATCCAATTAAGTAGATAGCAATTTTGCTCCAGGAAAATGGGACTGAACTGACGTCATTCCTATCAAAGATGGCATAAAAGAAGCTTTTCACAAGAAACAGTTCTTTTTGGCAATGTAGTTTACTTTCTGCTGTGTTCTGCCAGTATTAAATGCCAAGCTGCATATGTATAAGGTGCACTGGCTTCTGAAAAGCTTCATTGGTGGGCTTACTAGAACATCTAATTC
Organism: Protopterus annectens; assembly: GCF_019279795.1. NCBI lineage: Eukaryota > Metazoa > Chordata > Ceratodontiformes > Protopteridae > Protopterus > Protopterus annectens. Next base: position 354,380,418 of record NC_056747.1, on the reverse strand, counting down.
AAAGCTTACCCCTTGCACCCATCACTAAGACCAGACTTTAACAATAGAACCTTCAGATTATACTATACACAGACTTTAAACTTAGAAACAGGAAGTCCACCTCAACAAGAGAGCATTTTTGATAATCTGAGTTTAATAATGAGCTTAGTTTACGACAGAGCCATTTGGTGGTTTCATAAGGGGTCTTGCTTTTTTCAAATGGATAGCCACAGTATGATTCATTTGACCTCTGCTAGAGATTGTAGTCTTATCATTGCGTGCTTAATAGACTGACTAAGCATATTTAAGATGCCCATACAGATTGATTTTTATGAGAAACTTTTTAGGGGTTCTCCTGAGGAGCTGGGGGACCTTCCTGTCTTTACTTTTTATTTACTTTATTTGTTGAATGGCTATGCCCACTTGGCTTAAGTGGCATATTTCAACCGTTACCTGTAAGCCCTGGTTCATAGGTGTGTACTAGGCTAATGGCCCTGGAGCCTTTACAAGCCTAGCCCATAGAAGTGCCCTGGCATCATCCTGCCTGCCGTTAGTTCCCAGTGCCTCTATCAAGTAGAGCCAATGGAGGGATCCCCAGGGTGAACTTTTTATTTCCCCATCCACTCAAGATTTCTCTTGAAGAGGACCATTGAAGTGCTCTGCTTGACATGTATGGGAAGTCTATTCCAAAGCATGGGTAGTCTCTGTGTTATGAATCTGTCCCTCCAGCATGTTCTGTTGATTGAGGTTGAGGTCTCTGGAGTGTGTGGTGCGGAGAGATTGGGATTTCTTTAGGTGTAGCATTTCTAATAGAGCTGGATCAGACATGGCTTTGTAAGTCAAGTGGAGATTGCCTCTTAGTAGACGATATGAGACAGAGAATAGCTAGAGTTTTTTGAGTCTGTCCATGTAGGACATGTGTTTAAGGCTTAGGATCCTCTTCGTGAGGTACTTTTGTGGCCTTTCCAGCTGTTGCATGTATCTAGTGAGGTACATGCCAAATGGGGCATTATACTCAATGACTGGCCTAATGAGGGAAGAGTAGAGAGAGATGATGACCTCTTCCTTCCAATTAGCCTGGTTTGGCTAATTGATGTGCTCAGAGTCACACAGTGTCTAAGTGAAGAATAAGGGGATCAAATGCAGGACTATAGTTAGGACCTCATTAGCAGGTCATACTTTTAATCCCTTGTGCTGCATTGCCAGTTTCTAACCTAGACAGAAGGATGTCAAAGGGCTTCATATAGACCCATTAAGCAACAACAAAGAAATATACCTATAGTGTAGTAGTGGTCAGCATGGAGCTGAGGTCACTTTAAAGGTAGAGCAAAGTGAAATTAATTTTCAGCTTATGAATTTGTTATATATTAATCTTTGTGCATCTATTATAGTTCTAAAGATTCTTATAATTTTACAACTTGCACTTTGTTTCAAACTTTCCAGTAGATATACAGCAAGAATGGAATTATGCCAATACCTGGTTTATAAAAGCATTGTGTCCCCTAAAATTAAGAAATTAACATTAGAAAATAACATTTGAACAAGAGGGAGTCTCCCACGCTACCCATATCCCTCTTATTTATATAAACTGTCACTGTGGTCTCACAGTTTTGGAGAAAAGGCAAGCAACCTGAAATTGCTAATTTGTTCCCACATCTTATCTACAGCATTTTGCTAGTAGCACCATTAAAAACAAACAAAACTTTCAGTTCAAATTACATTTAAAGGTGGCAGCCTGCAACACTGAACAGTAATTAAACACATTAATGAATATTCTTCAGGGGGAAACAAAGTTATGTCACCTATACTACAGACACAAATCCTGAGACCTTACTTAATTCAAAACATATAAATTAAGCACAAACCCAGGCCATTTTTGCCATCTTCATGAATTATGCCAGTCAGCTGTAGGATTTTGCTTTTGGTAGCTTTGACTTTACTGCATCTAAAGATGTCATGCAAACGGAAGGAAATCAGATGGTTAATCTTGGCCCATACCCTTGGCCATATCATTAAATTATGCCAACAGAGCAACACTTCTAAGATCTCCCTTCAAGTTAGCCTTGTTTTGATTGATTTTTTCATGTGCACAATGATTTCTGTCTACATTTAGAAGTCAGCATATTATTACATCTGCAATCTTATTTAGCATCCACAAATATGTAGCAGTTGAGACTGAAACTGCAGTGTATGTTTAGTTTACTTATTCCTCCATCATTTCATATTTATGGCGATTTTGTTCTACCACCTTTTTAAACACTTCTATCTTATTTTGTGCTTGTCTTTTGCTTGTTTCTCTATGCTGAATCCATTTGGTTCGGCACTCTTTCATAGTTTGCTGCTTGCTCAGTCTATGTGACCGATTACTTTGCGTTACACACCACTAGTGGCTCACTTCACCCTCCCTGCCCTCTTCTATATTTATAACTATCAATATGTCTCAGTCTTGTTCATGGATTTAACCCTTTATATACAGTTAATCATTTACTGCACATTGCAAGCAATGCAGTTCTTAACTCTTTACTACTATGCTTTTAATACAAATATTTAGCAATGATTACTGAATAAATATTGTGCAATTGTTTACTGAAAAATATTAAATATACACTGCCATATAAACAAATGCTTTATAATTGCAACAGTAACAAATTATTTAATCAAGTTATTTATTCTTTTCCCAACATCTCTGTATGTCAACACTAACGATTGCTAAAATTTTCAAAAATGCCCACTAATAATGGCAAATTATTACCAAAAGCCTCATTGTTCTTTAAGTACTTGCAGGAGATTGTGAGCAGTATTTATAAATACAGTGTACAATAATGCTGGGGAAAGCATGTACAAGGTTTTATGCAGTTCATAATTATTTGTAATGTTACTGTGGAGTTCAAGTAAACCATCCACAAAACCTTGGTGTTGAAATTATGTTAAGGAGCCCAAGAGCACTGCCAACAGAAATAATGTGATTTCCAATGTACAAGGGGTATTCCCATGATGTGCACAGCATGATAGTTTATGGAAAGATAATGACAGACAGTACAATGCTTATGCAAACTACCATGAATAATGTTATCTTGTCTCATTTCAAAAGTGCCCCAGCAGCTGTAACAAATGGGTAACATATAACACCCAGAAAGTGCTTTTGGGTGTGACTTTTGTATGAGTTCTACAGACAGGAACAGCTAGACAGAATTACATGAAGCTATGGACACTAGAAGCATTATGCAAAATCTGTCAGACAGTGAAATTTGCAGGAGGTAGAGGTAGGTCCATATCTCTGCAGACCATGGTCATAACTGCTGTGACCATCCTGACATCAGGTCAAAGGTGCATTAGTGACACAACAGGCATTTCACAGACACCAGCCAGTCACATCCGGCAGTAGTTCATGGACTGCCCCTAAACTTATACGTGAGCCATCTCATACTGTTCACAGAAATGTAGGTTAAGAGTACCCCATAATATACGGTTTTGCAAAATGTGCTGTGTACTGCTTCTTTTCTGGGCAGTGGATGCAACATGTATTTTAATACACAAACCACAATCCAGTAATGCAGCACCCTACATGAGTATGCATGGGTATTACTGTCAGGTGCTATGTGATAATCCAAACTATATCATCATAGTGTGTGCTTGCTACCCAAGAGATAATCATGGTGCTACTGTCTAGCATGCCAGTATCCTATGTCACTCTTTCAAGACTGGTCATATCCCCCTTAGACATTTATTAGTTGATGCTAGTTATCCACTTGAACTATGGATACTAACAGCTGACACATGTATGGTCCCCAGAGATCGTGGCATGGCAGGCCTACAGCTGTGCACACCACCAGGTACAGAACATCACTCAGTGTGTCTTCAACTAGGTGAAGATATACTTTTACTGTCTGGGCATTTCTAGAGGTACTTTCAAGTATATATCTGTGAAGGCCTGCCTTATGTTTACCATCTGCTGCAAACTGTATAACATGATGCATAGTAACATGGAACTCCCATCCTGAGTATGATGGTGAAGATGAGGAGGAAAACCAGCCAGCTATACCATCCATAAGGAATGAGGCCCAACAGCCATGACACATGTGAGCACAACAGATAACAGATGTGGGAAGCTATAACTGCCCAAGTGTTTGCATAAAGGTAATAGGCAGACCAGCAAAGCAAAGAATATATAGTTACTGATAAGTACATATAAGGTAACTGAAACATGGTGCTATTCTAGGGCAGCTATCACACCCCCTACAGGAAACTATACTTGTATGTGTAATAGCAAAATATGTGTACAAATGTTAGCAAGGAATCAGCACACGTGTTCTTATCACCTCCCATGCCAGCAAATATGGACTAGGTATTCAGGGAAACCAAAGGCACCAGTAGGTCAGTGCCCTACATTTGTACATGGAAACAGGTACCATGTGGAACCCTTTACTTGTCCACACTAGAGGAAAACTACCTCAGCTGTACACTATCAAGCCTATGATGGCCACGTCCCAGAGTGAGGGCCGTCTGTACCAGCAAAGCAAAAATGGCCCTGACCCTTCCACTTACTAGAGCAGATGTGGTCTTAGCAGTATGTCTTGCCAGCCTAAGTGAGGGCATGCCAGTAAACAAATGTTCCACCAGTGTCCTTGTTAAAGTATTACTGTTAGTTACCTGGACATTGTGGGCATGCCAGATGAATGGGAGTGATGGTGATGCAGCCGTACTGTATGGGGTGTGTAATGGAGAATACTGTAGTTGCGCAAACACCACATTGCATCTGAACTGGGAGTTATACTGCCTATGACAACTTGGTGACAGCATCACATAGCCTAACAATGGTGCTGGCAGTATGGTTGGATTGCACCATTATGCTGTTGAGCAGCCTGTAGAAGTCAGTATGTGTCTGTCCAGATGGAGAAAATTTCAGAGCACCGTTTGCTGAAGGGGCTTATGTTCCTTAACAGAGCATAATTGTGCATGCACACTGAGATGCAAAACTCAGAATGATGTTGCAGGGCCTCAAGAACAACACCTGGACTTGTACAGGTGTGTGGCACCATATACTGCCATACTTACCTGGGAGAGCCAAGGCAGGCCTGCCACCAGTGAGCAGCACAGTTCCAGACCCATCTGACCAGCATTACATTGTGCCAGCAGCTTCAGAATAAATCAGCCATTATCAAACTGTGAGATCAGCTTCCTTGGAGGAAGGGGTTCAGGAGGGACCTATTTTAGAGGTGGACTAAGCAAGTTCAAAAATGTCTCCTTTGGTCAGTATTTATTTTACATGGAATCAGTCTGAATGCAGGAGGATAGTACTCAATTAATATGTTTAGATGACTACAGATCAGCTTGGGTAAGGTGGTTTACTTCTATACAGTTTAGCATGGGAGGCAAAGTACTTTTTCGATATCTGTTATGAGCTCATAGACTTTCATCTCAGTGAGGCTGACTATGACAGAATCCAAGATCTTGTCAAGCATATCAATTAATATATAAAATAAAAACAACATTACATAACAAAAGTCTCAAACTATGTGATAAAATTTAACAAAATGCATTACTTACTTTCTTCATGAATTCATTGTCTGTCCCGTTGCCAACTTAATCCAACTTAGGGATGTTGGGGAACTAATACCTGTCTCCTTATTCTTGGTTAAAGGCAGAGAAACTAATCATGCATGGGGTGCCTCTGTATAACACACACACACAGACAGACACACATGCCATTTGGAGAATTACCAAGTCAACTATGACTTGTCTTTGAGATGTGGAAAGAAACAGGAAAACCTGACAAAAAGTCACAAGGTAGAGCAGATCCCCGCCAAAAAAATCACACCAGCCGAAAACTGAACTACAGAACTATGTACTGTCAGAAAGCAGCATTAATCACTGCACCACTCTGCCTCCTGCTATTTCACTTAAATTTTTTTAATATTTTTTTTCTTCTAGGAAGCACAACCCCACATCTCACTTGCAAGTACATGTGCTCTGAGAAAAATTCTAATTGTATAAAACACCAGCTGCTGAATTTGACTATATTATGTTTAGCATATGGTGCCAAAAGGACCCAGTTGCAAAGCTATACTTATATGATGCTTTCTTTGTTAATGTAGTCATGATTGTCATATTACACCTAGCAAGACCTGATAATCCCATGCTGCAGGTGTGTTGAGCACCTGTGGCATACTGGATGTGCCTTTATACTACAGTACTGTAATCAGACAGGACAGTGTGCTTTGTATCGTATTGAAACTGCAGTCATACTGCATAAAGTAGCTGCATCACACAGGAAAGGCATATAATGTGAAGACTTAATTCTGAACTGCAGCTCCATCTTTTCTTTTTCTGATTTTTTTTATTTTAATCACTTCAAATAAAATAAAATAAAATTGGTAAGCTTTTTGCAGTTGATAGATAAATTAATATAATTTCTCAGACTTCACTTTTAAATTTAGGTGATAGTAGTCACTTAAAGGCGTAATGGCATTGTTATATTGTTTTGTTTTGATGAAATCCAAATTGTCCTAAGCAGAACTCCCCAACAATGGAATACCAAAGTTCAACTTGCCAAAAATAAAGAACAAACCATATCTCAGTATGCTGAAAACAAACCACATCTTAGTATGCTGAATCTGAATTAAGAGAGAACTTGAGGTTGCCTTTTATATACTTCTGTTTCAGCTGCTTGTGGCTCATATGCTCACAACTGAGTTTTCATCTGTATGTGTGAGTGCAGTAGACTAATAAACACAGACATGATCTATCCATATAATTTTTCCAATTTGGTGTGACTTCAAAGTTAATATATATAGGGAGTGGGGGTGTGACAAAGCCCTCATGTCAGCGAAACACTTTTTGATAGCTTACTGCTGATCTTTAGTGCAAGCAGTTTCAAGTGTTTGGCAGTGAGATAATGGAATGTGGCTGAAGAGTTCTTGAGCCAATAAAGCATATTCAAAAATAGAATATTACCTAAAAATTAGGAAAATGAATGCAGTACTTAGCATTTCAACAGCGAGATGAAACCCTATATAAACCTGAAAACATTCTCACTAGTTAATTATTCTATTTTTCTGAGGCTATACAAACTTAAAACAAGAGATGCTACTTGGTATTCTATAAAACCAGTACCACCATCCTCCAAGATTTTATGAATTTGTAGGTACATAAATGAAACGGTGTCTGTATAGTTCAAGATGATTTGCTGGCATTTTTTTCTTTGTTTATTGTGTGAATTTGTTTGCTACGCTTTTTTTTTGTTCTGCATGCTGCTGTTTATGGCTTCTTTGTATCTGGGAAATTCTATATTTGACAACATAGATTTTGGTACCTTTTGATTTAGCAGTCCGCAATTTGATCCATCAGAGTAAACCTTTGTTGTATATCTAGATGTTTAACTGTTTCTCCCTTATGTTGCCTTTTAGCTCAAGAAAAGCTTTTCTTTGAGGAATCTCCTGATTGCTAGGTGCATCAGAAATAAGAATTGATAAATTCTGCTTCACTAAATCACCAGTTTTTCTTAGCCTTTAATTGCTAATAAAAGGGAAGTAGAAGGTGTACAGTTTCTTTCCTTGGTCTATTTATTTATGAACCACTTTGACTGTTTATTCAATAAGAGACAAAATGGTTCAAGGTTGCTGTGTTAGTTTATGTACTGTGATTATTACAATCATTATGAATTGACATAAGTAAAGATTTCTGATATATGTTTTGATGTCAGTTAAAAGAAGAAATCTGTTTATGGAATATTGCATGAGAAATAAAAGTTCTAAAGGTCCTACGGTAAGACATTGTATTGTGAGAGCATGAGTAAATATCCAGACTTTTTAAAACTTAGATCATTGCTTTTTTTTTAACCTACAGAGAAAGAGACAGAAACAAGAAAGAACTTTCTGATCATTCTGGAATCGTACATCTTGTGTGTAGTTCTATGTTGTTGTATCGCATTCTCAAAATACTGAAATATTGCTAAAAGTTAATTTATATTGATCAATGCTAGCATACATGTTTTTAGTTTCAGATAAAATTATGCATCTACCAGAAAGAAAGTGAGTAAAATCATGCATGACTCTTAAAATACCTGTAACGTGATAAGTCATACCCCTACACTTAGAGTTGCTTCACTAGACAATGGAGGAGGCAAAAATAATGTCTGCTCTAACTGTGGTTATTGTTGCACACAGGATGAAGTCCACGAGAATGAACATTCTGCCCAGATTTTTTTCCTCTCCTGCATAGGATTTAATATGATCAAGTACATCTCACCTAGTTAATAATCAAAATTAAAACATATACAATGTAATTACCTCCAGAGAATTGCTGTTGAAAAAACTCATAAAACACTATAAAAGAGATGCTTCTGTGGAAGTATGTTGAGTAATTTGTACCCTCCAATCCCTGTCACCATTACATAAACTTGAAAAAAAGGAAAAATATGTAACAAAAAAAAAAAAAGAAACACAAAACTCAGCTTGTATCTTTTCTTTGACTCCCACGACCCAAAAGCAAGGCATCACATATGTTACAAAACAAGTTTCCATGTACTAAAATGTCAGCATTGAGATTATTTCTGTGATACATTTTGCTATGATATTAAAGCATGCAGTAAACTGAAGTGCTTCCTTGGCACACAGTTTGATCTTCCTAAATTTTGGAAATACCAACAGATGGTGCTAAAACAAATGTAGGGGAGGGTAAATACCTTGAGTAAAATTCAGAATGGTAGCCAATGACCAGTAATAATAAGAAAGTTGAGACTACAGAATATGCAGCTATCAGGATCACAGCAGTGTAACTGAGTGTTACTCAAAGTATCAGAAAGGTTTACAGAGCTTGCAACAGAAGGATCACCTGACTGCCTCTTTTGAACGTCATTGCACAACAGGTAAAGTAAAACGTAGGGTTGGGAACTAGCCAAAATCCTGACTCAGATGATTAAGGACTTCTTGTGTGTCTGACTTACAACTACAGCAAAATGGAACATACTCATCCCATATGATTTGGTCTTATTGAAATAACTTCAGAATGTTAAGTGTATGTCAACCACATTGACGGGATTAAAGATGGAAGGTGCAAAAAGTTCACATGCAGCAGTTGCCTACATACAGATTTGTCAAACAGTTTAGTCCGTTTTGTATTTCAATGATATTACAGTTCCTAGCATTCAAACAGGACCTGCTTGCACTAAATGCCTCTGAAAAAATGCAGTTGTTTAATTGCTTCCTAGAGAGTGCTACAGCAACAAAAATATACTCCTTGTGCATTGTAGTATAGCAGCCCTACCCATTATCTGTTCGTAATTTTAAGGGGTTTTCCTGACTTTATTAAACATTTTACTCTTTGTCTCAAAGAATTATGATTTTAGTGAAAAACAACGATGATGACAGTCAGTAAACATTTCACACTGAAGTTTCTAATTCCATATCACCAATATATATATATATATATATATATATATATGTCACTGCTTTTGCTTTATCCCAGAGTTCTGAGTGAACAGGCTCAGATTTATGTTAGGTAATTAGAGCTGCATTGCTCTCTACCAAAACGGACATGTCCATGATGTCTGATAGAAAACCTTGAGGTCTCCTTTAACTTCTCATCAGTGGAGTTCAGATGCAAGTTTCTTTCTCATATGCTGACATTTTTATCTACCTAGGAGAATGTGGCTCCTTTGGGAAATTTCAGAAAGTGATGCTAGTGATGTATTTGGTCAGGGTAGTCCATAGAATGCTTAACTTAGGTCTAGTTGGATAATTCCAGCAATGTCAAGTTCTTTGAATCTCTATAATGCTTGTTAGTGAATTAACACATGGTAATTTATTTTCTGCCCTAAATGAAACACTTACATATGCAACCTATTTAGCATTTTATAGATAACGTTCTCACATACAGTATTGGTTTTAATTTGCTTATATTTGTTGAATCCATTTAGTGTCAGTTCTACAGAAGCTGTCTAGGGAAGGCTTGAATGGTTATTTACACCAGCTGTCAGTGGATAACCACATCTGCTTACCAGATAAATTAATAATAAGGAAAATGGCAGGATCCATAACAATGGCTATTAACTAGAATATTTCTGATAATTGCAATACATGTATAAATACTTCATTATGGTTATTACCTAAACATACAACATACTTCCACATTTTATATACTTTAGTTTATGCATTTTTGAACAGAAAGTAGCTGGGTATAGGGTAACATTGAACATAACTGTTCAAGCTACACTCTGTTGAAATGCATAGAAAACTGCTAGCCTGATTTAAATGTTCAAGCTACACGCTGTTGAAATGCATAGAGAACTGTTAGTCTAATTTAAATGCCTTGCTTACACTAACGTTTTCAGCTTTACATTCTATGCTATAAAGAATGGTAGCTATTAACCTGCAGTATTTTGTTGAAAGGCATTGCGAGCTACCAGATACATTTAAAAGGAAATCTCACTCTAGTGACAGGGTCCATTCAGTAGACTGACCTTTTAAATGTCTTAGGTTCTTAGCGATAGCACTATCATTGTATTACTTTACTACCTTTTTACTTTTTCCAACATTTACTCTGCCTCTTCCTTTTTCTCTTAGTACTCAGTCCCAGACATTACACAGAACAGTCCCCGTGCTTGCAGAGTCCTTTACAATGCTATCCACAACAAAAAGTGAATGGAACCTGAATACAGGAGACAGTTAGCTAAACTTTACTGGAAAAGACTTGTAGTTTAAAATCCTATAACTCTGTAATAGGAACTGTTGTTCTGCTGTTTTAATTAACACTATCTGAATACTGTGGTTTAAAAGAGCTAGCTATTGCTAAAAGTAACTGTTACCTCCTGCTTCACTTGGGGCTACAGCTGTTTGGCACTCCCGATGTCCGGGTTGGATGTACACTCTCCTCTCAAAGCTCTAAGAACCCCAATAGTATTACCCCCTAATTATCTGTTTTGTTTTCAATCTCCTGAGCTACTTTTACTAGTTCCTTTCCTCGTTTTTTGAAATGTTGACTGAACATTACATCTGTGCCTTATTTTCCTTACCTGGGAACAATCTCCAGATTGTTTCTGGAGAACTGGGTTTCAGCCCACTCCATTTCGCCCTCGCTTTGCTCGGGATCCACTCTGCTCCCTTACCCTACCCCCTTTCCCACCCACCACTGCTCTACCCAAAACATATACCCATAGGCCTAAATCAACATCAATCAAATCCCTCCTTCCACTACAGCTCCACCCATACCACCTTAGAACCACTCCCTTACCTTCAACTGAAATACCTCTTACAACCACCTATACCTAGTCCAAGACAGCTTGCTCCTCTAATACATTTCCTTCTATCTACTCTAAATCTTTCCTAGTAACAAAGTAATCTTGTTACTCCCTCTGTAACTAACTTCATAGCTCAAATGGTCATTCACAAGCAACCTACTAAGTCAATCAAACTCATGCCAAACCAGCTACAAAATAAATAAAAATACCAGGTATTCTTTCTTTTGACCTCACTAAATGTATTAATAACAATAGCTATAGTTACCTCTTATCAGTCCAGCCTTCCCAAACCCCCTCCATCCCAATCCACCTCTAATGTCCATTTCATTACTTTCAAGCCAGTTAACATTTACATAAGTAGCTCCATCTTTAATGATGCAATCTTTACCCAAATCAAACTAGCACACACTTGCTATTCAGCTCTAGTCTCCTTAAATTATGACAAAAACTGAACTAAATACCTGAAACACATCATCCAAAAAGTATCTAGACTAACCCAATGTGGAGACATACACCCAAACCCAGGTCCAAATAGCAAAATCCCAACCCAAAAACCTCACCCTTGTTTACAAACAAATGCTAACCTAACATCATTCACTCCCAGTAGAGACAAAACAGATATGTTAATACTAAATATGAACATCAGAAGTATAAATAACAAAATACACGAGATCCATGCTAACCCAGTTCTCTACTCACCAGACATTGCTCTCCTTACAGATACCTGGTTAAATCCCAACATCAGTAGTAATGAGATATTATCCCCAGGCTATAACATTTTAGACTGTGACATAATGAATAAAAGAGGCAGTAGTGTAGCACTAATCTATAAAAAACATCTTTCTATAGAAACCCTACCAGGTGAAACCTTAGAACTTAAAAATGCAGAAATACTGTATGCCAAATTAAAAATTAATCCCAATAAAACATAAATATCTTAGGTCTCTACATGCCACCAGGAGATAATATTTCAGTGCTAGAAAGCTTACTACACTGGTGCTGCAATAACCTACCACAAGAAACACTTATAATGGGCCATCTTAACATAGACTGGGGCAGACTGCAATTCCCTACAGCCCAAAAATCATATTAATCTACATGGTTTCTCTCAACGTATCCAGGGTCCAACTAGGGTTAACAAACCTTCAGACAGACACTCCACCCTTGATTGGATGTTAACAAATAGGCCAGTCCTCTACCCCCTCTCAGGTTGCCTAGCAGACAGCCTCAGTGATAATTTCCCCACTTACCTGGTTAGAAAGAAAGCAAAACTTACCAAACAGCCCATTCTACTACAAATAAGAAATAAAAAGCAACTTAATCCCTTCAAACTTACAGAAATACTTAAACATTGTAACTGGACACCTCTAAAGTTCCTACCTCTACAAGACACAGTAAAATACTTCAACATTACTTTCCTTTCTGTCCTAGACACACAGGTACCAAGTAGACATATACGTGTTAAATCTAACTGTGTCCCATGGTTAAAAAAAGAAACACTAAACCTCCTCAGGCTTCAAAATAAAACTTGGTCTTCCTGGAAAACAAATAGAACCCAACCCACATTTCAAACTTATCGGGAACTTAGGAATCAAGCTAAAAAACAAATTAAAATTGATACAAATCAACCACTACACTGAAATACAAGCCAGGCATCATAAAAACCCACAAAAATTCTGGACCACAATAAATAATATCCTTCATCCAGGTAAAACAGAACCCCCCCACCACCAATAATTCAGATAATATAGCTACCCAATTTAACAATTTTTTTTACAGAAACCATCCATGAAATGGCAAAAAATAAAGCACCACCAACAAATAAGCTCTCTTTCCCAACACCTAACATCACATCTACCTTCTTATTTCAACCAGTAGCAACTGATACCATCAAAAAACTTCAGGTTCCTAACATCTGGAAAACTGCATATATTATTCCCCTACATAAAGGTGGCCGATCTAGAGATTTTAACAACTATCGACCAATTGCAATACTGTCACCACTCTCTAAAATCTTAGAAAAAGTAATTCACAAACAGGTTACAGCCTACCTACTTAACAACAATGTTCAAACCAATTGCCAGCATGGTTTCAGGCTGTTCCATAGCACAACTACAGTACTATTGTCATTTACTAACATCATTAATCTCCACAGGATCATCAATCACTATGCCTCATCAATCTTCTTGGACCTGTCAAAAGCATTCAACATGGTCTCCCATTCTCACCTCCTTAACACCCTCTCTGACCTTCACTTCAGTAATAACACCCTTGCATGGTTCAAAGACTACCTCACATAATATCAACAAGCAGTTTCATGGCAACAGACCCTATCACCTTTGTTACCAGTAGAAATAGGAGTACCCCAAAGCTCTATATTAGGCCTACTCCTATTCACAATATTTACTAATAACCTCCACCTTGCAGGCAGTCATGCATATCTCATCCAATATGCAGCCTTCTCTACTGTGATATGTCCTGCACCCTCCCTACCTGAACTTCAGACACTTACTCATAAGTCCTTTCAAGAGGTTGAGTCCTGACTAACAAATGCTAATTTAATCTTAAACCCTAAAAAAAATGCTTTTCTCTCCCAACAAAACTACTCCCTCCACTAACACTTTCTACATCACCTCCCATGACAATACTTGTATACCCCCCTCATTGCACACTAACCTACTGGGAATATAAATTGACCCCACAAACTTAAATTTGATTTCCACATATCTCAGACAGTTAAGAAAGTACACAAAAAACTTGTTTCCTTTCATAGAAACAAACACTACTTCACAAACAATACCAAACTAGCCATTGCACAAACCCACCTACTCTCCACCTTACTATATGTGGCATGCATTCTCACTAATCTTAAGAAGACTGAATTGCAAAAACTTGAAATCTGTTACAACAAAATAGCCAGATTTGCTGCAAACTCATGAGCTAGACCTCATCCTTGCTTAGCACTCGAGCAGCTCAGTTGGTTAGACCTGCCCCAACTCCTACACTATACACAACTCTCTATGGCCCACAGAATCCTCTCCGAACCTGAAAAATACCTGCCCTACACACACTTCTTAAACCTTATACTACTTCCAGACCACTCCGTTCCACAAACCAAAACCACATACAAACTCATATATCCAAGAATCAAGCAGGTGACTCCCTCTTTTCAAACTATATTGGTAAGCTCTGGAATAGCTTACCAACTAAGATCTCCTCCCTATCAACCTTGTCAAAATTTAAACCAGCCTTAAAAAAACTCCTAAGCAAGTGGATATGGTCTTGTACAAGCCCAGGTTGATAAATAACTAATCATTTCTCTACAATCACCTCTCCAACTGATGTTCTATCATTTAACTACGATTATCAAGCATATGTACAACTCCTACTTGTTCAATAATGAATCTCTTTTAATACCTGTATATAGCATGTAGCAAGAAATGTGATGGCTATTATAACTATCTTTATTAAACCTTCTACTGTGAGTCTTACCCCAAATTGTAAAAAATGCTACTAATGACCTATTGTTCTATAAAATTAGACTGATACTATTATATACGTTTTGTGTGTTTAGCCTCACTGATATGTATAAGGTAGATCTATGTAGTAGTTTAGTAACATACATTTTCTACATATCTATGTATTTTTTATCTCAAGTTTGTAACTTACCATTGTGTCTGGACCTTTTCTCCCTGGGTCTCCACTGAAAAAGGACATGTGTCCAGTTGGACTTTCCCAGTAAATAAATGTAAAATTAAAATAAAATAAAATAATACTAAGGTAGAAGTTTCATATGCAGGTTTCCAGCTTCACAGCTCAGAAATTTTATCAGTATCACTTTGTTACATTGTATCCTTTGGCTGTTACTTTACAAAAGTAAATAAAATGATTTACATTGCCTTTAAGAAATAATG
Source organism: Protopterus annectens (assembly GCF_019279795.1). Lineage (NCBI taxonomy): Eukaryota > Metazoa > Chordata > Ceratodontiformes > Protopteridae > Protopterus > Protopterus annectens. The sequence goes on along the minus strand of NC_056747.1, from coordinate 354,365,289 downwards.
GGTGGCCTTATAGGACTGCTTACTGTAAATACTGATGATTTTCATCTGTCACAGCTATCATGGTTGAAGAATTCATACATAGACAAATTACGTATCTAGCATTCAGTTAGTTGCTGATGGAAAGCTGTTAATCCACCATAAACTCCATAAGATTGTGTGATGCAGCTGATTCATCTTGGAATAAAGTTCTGACGATGTCAGAAAGTAATAGCTGGGTGAAAAAGCTCCACTCACACACTTGTTTTTCATAAAATAAATCTAGGTTGGTGGATGGGTAAATGATTGAAGCACAGTGTCTGAAGTCTGTTTCTTATAAAGCCTCATGACATAAGTTGCTTCTAAAGTTACCTAGTGCAGTGTGTCAGATTATACAAAAAGATCTGAGGCTTACATCTGAAGTGAAATGCAGTTTACTGGAAAAGAATGCAATGCTGAGATTTGCATCTGATGCATAAAACAAGAAATTGGTGTATTTTGTGCTATATCAGATGCTCCAAATAGTACAATAAAGGGACATAGACCTAACTTCCATCTATTTTAAATCCTGCTTATTGTTTTTAACTGAATGTGAAGGCTTGATTTTTAGATACATGTTTAGTGCATTCATCAGAAACTTCATTCATTCCATTTATTGGTTCTACTAATACTAATCAGCTTTGGTAGAGCCACATGTAATGGTGTAAGGCCAAGAAGGCACAGTGACAAAACAGGTAGCATTGCTGCCTCTCAACAAGAGGTTCTTGTGCACCTTCTGTGGGGAGTCTGCATGACCTCCCTGCATTCGTGTGGATTTCCTCAAGGTGCTCTGGTTTCCAAAGAGGTATAATAGGTGGATTAGACACTCTAAACTGGATGTAGGTTGTGAGTGTGTGGTGTGGAAGAACAACTGTGGCAGTACCGATTTTCCAGCAGAATGAATATTGGTTGTAGATGATGATTACTATTGATATGACACCTCAAAAGGGGATTACGGGTGTATAGATGGACATAAAGGTAAAGTTTTCCTTTGGTTGTGGAAGACTGTAGTAAAGAAATAAAAGAGGAGACCACATGGTGCATGTAAAATAAGGCAAAGTCGTATCTAACTTATGGTGTTTCCTTATAAGGAAAAAAGGTTTTGAATGACATTTAGGTGACTAGTTATTTGGTGTATTATGGGCCAGCATACAATATATGCTTGGCTTTGTCCTTGCCTAGTAGGTCTTAATTTTCTCATTTTCCTTTTGGAGTCACCTGTCTTGCTGGAGTTACCTTCCTTGTAGTCTTTGCTCTCTCTTTCTTTGGATACTGGCATTGCTGGGATGTTAAAAGTTTGATTACATCTCATAGCAGGAAATGTTGGCCCTTGACAGCACTATTGACTTATTTATCGGTTGTGGTGGTTGGGGGGGATCTGAATTGCTTCCCTGACTCTTTTTCAAACCTATTCCCCTACTGGCACAGCAGTGCAATGCCCTAAACTCTGAAGTAAATGGTAGCCTCCACCTCTGATATAGTTAGATTATTATTGGGACAGCTTATTTGATAAACTCTACAATACGGCTGAAACCTCCGTCTCTCACTTTTTATTAAGATATAACATTTCAGTTGGAACTGCCTAATGAAACCATTTAAAAATGTATAATGTACTCCTTTACTAATTAATAATATTCCATGTGGAAATTCTTCAGAAGAATACTTTTTTATCTTTATTTATGTATTTATTTTGTATTTGAATTGAATTAACATATTATTCTCAACATATGTTCAGGAACAACAATTGCTTCTGACCGTAAAAAAGCCCACGCAGGAATGGAACATACTAGATATTGTTTGTGTTCCTAAACAAATTACTGTTACTTTAAGTCAAGTTTTACCACCATTGATGTGCAGTGATCATGGAGTTATAAAGGTTAATTTATTGCTAGATAATTCGGCCAAACTGAAATCTAAACCAATGTACAGAAGATTAATTACAGATTATATGGAAACAAAACAGTCACCTTGTAAAACTAACTGGACTGATATGTTCAGTGGAAAAAACTGCAGATGGAATGTGGAAAGTTTTGAATGAGAAATTGTTTGAGTGCAAAAAAAAAATGAATGTTTAACATCAGGATCTAGGCATACAATGTCAGGTGGATATACTTCTATAAGAAAAAGACACCCGATTAAGGTGAGAGACAAAAGCTATAAGAAATGGAAGAGAGGTCGAACTACAACTTTGAAAACTGAAATAAAAAGCTGGACAAACACATTAAGCATAGTGTGAGACAAAATCAAGAAAAATTTGAAGAAAATATATGTAAAGATATTGAGCATAATAGGAAACCATTTTATCGATTCATAAGATGTGGAAGTTGTAAATACATACAAATTGATAAACCATGTGTAGATTCTGAAATGTATTCTCAGACACAACACATTACAGATATATTTAGAAAATCTTATGAAAAACAGTTTGGCTCCACAAAGGGGGAGGTAAGTTGTCCTAGTCACATCCAGGTAACCTCAGATACTGGAATCAAATTAGATTATATTGAAAATGAAATGTGCAAACTGGATCCAAACAAAGCACATGGAGGAGACAGCATTAGTAATAATGACCTGAGAACACTTCAGCGAGAACTTACAGTACCAATACATATATTATTTATTAGGTCATATAAATATGGGGAGACTCCTCAAGAGTGGACACGTGCTTATTAAACCTGTTTTTAAAGGGAAAGGGGAGTAGGACAAACCCAGTGTCATATAGACCCTGAAGTCTACTTTCATGTTGTGGAAAAATAATGGAGAAAGTAATTATTTATCTATTTACTGATATTTGTTGACTGGGAAATCCACTGGGTTTAAAAGCCCATTTTCAGTGGCGGTCCGGGGAGAAAAGCTCCACAGTTAAAGCAAACAAATATAGCAAACAAAATATAGCTAATAAAATATTACAAACAAAATATTATACAGTTAATATATAAGCCCATGGAGGAAAGCTGCACAGTTATAACAAACAATTATAGCAAGTCAAAATATAGAAAAACAACATATTATGCTATTTATATACAAGCACCAGTACACAGGCAAAGTTCATAGTTGAAATTAGATGCATATGCAGGTGGCTGGTGCAATAAGTTTTAGGGTTACGAGGGCTTAGATGGTATTTCACATGTACATCTTGCATTTTGTAAAAAGTAGGTTTTTAGTGCGGTCTTAAAGGTATTTAGTGAGTCCAGTTGAGTAATAGATGAGGGGAAGCTATTCCAGAGTTTGGCTATGTTGTAGGAGTATAGACGTCTTCCTGCTCTCTTATTGGGTTTAGCTACATTTAGAAGGGTTCTCTCTGAGGAGCGGAGGATTTGAGTAGGGGTATATGTGCTTAAGATAGATGTGAGAGCAGGGCAGCTAACGGTTTGGAAAATTAATTTATGGGCAATTGTTAGCTGAGTAAACTGGAGATAGTGGTGAAATTCTAACCAGGACAGGTTTGAGATAGCACTGCAGTGGTGTAAGCAGTTAGGTTAGAGGCAAACTTTGCTATCGTATAGTAGTGTTGTTGTAGCTTATTACTGAGGGATGCATGGATGTTGGTGAAAATGGGGCTTCCATACATAAGGGATGGAGTAAGGAAAGTGTTAGCTAGTTTTATCTTAGTTTGTCTATCGAGGTAGAGTTTGTGTCAGTATAATTTTCCCAATTTGAAGTGGGTTTTCTTTACTGTATTGAGTATATGTTGTTCAAAGGAGAGTTTATTGTCAATAGTAATTCCTAGAAGTTTTGTGTATTGTACCTGTTCAATTTCTGTTTTGTTATGGGATAAAATCTTAAATTCAGTAGCTGGAGGTTTTGATGAGAATATTAACAGTTTAGTTTTTTTGGGGTTAAGCATTAATTGGGCATTGTTTAGCCAGGTTTCTATGGAGGAGAAGCCATCTTGGGTAATTTTCTGGAGGTTAGAGAAATTATCGGAGGATGAGATGATAGTTGAATCATCTGCATATTGAATTAATATGCTCTGTTGGGAGGCTTTATTTAGATCGTTAATAAATATATTGAAGAGTAGTGGTCCTAAAATGGATCCTTGTGGGACACCTGTGTTGTTTGCAATGTAATCTGATTGTTGGTTTTACCATCTGATTGCTGTCTATCATTTAGGTAAGAGAAAATCAGGTTATTACACTTAGAGAGCATCCAAGTTTGTCTAAGTGTTGCAGCAGCTTAGGGTGTGATACTGTGTCAAAAGCTTTTGAAAGGTCCAGCAGGAGTACTGAAGTGGATAGGCCAGCAACAAGAGCTTTATTCACTGTATCAGTAAAGGAAAAGAAAGCTGAGGTTGTACTATGACCAGGGCTGAAGCCGTGTTGGGTGGGAGCTAGGAGGTTGTTGTTGATGAGGTGGTTTAGGAGTTGGGTTTGAATACATTTTTCCGGAATTTTTGATAGTGGGGAGAGAATGGAGATGGTCCAGTAGTTTGAAAGATCATGAGCATTGCCTACTTTGTGAAGTGGGGTTATGATGGATTTTTTTCCATAGTTGGGGTACATACGATTCAGTGATAGAATGATTAATAATAATGCTAACAGGGTAAGCTATAGCTCTGGCTGCTAGTTGTAAGTGTCCTGGTAGTATGTTATGAGCAGAGAGTGAGCAGGGTTTTAATTTGGTTAGTAATTTTTGAACTAGGGATGTAGGTACGGGTTGTAGTAAGAAGGGTGAATTGGGAGGAATACTATTTGTGGGGATAAGGGGGACTATTCAAGTATTGCTAGAGATTGGGTTGTTTTTTGAATATTAGTCCTTGATTAGTTTTTGGACGGCGTCAATAAAATGTATATTAAATATAAATTTATTTTAGGCTGATAGAAAATGGAGAAAATTAATAAGTTGACCAATGCTATAACACTTAAATTGGTAAAGGAAAAATGAAAATACACTAACAATATGCTAACCAGGGCATACAAAACATAACCCCCAGGGGATTTTATAATTTCATAAATACTGATACATTTTATCTTATTTTATTTTTTACACACACCTGTGCCCTGCTTCTGGATCTTTTCTCTTGTTTCCACATCTGGACATCCTCTGATCCCCCAGTCACTCCTTACAACATACACCCAGAGCTAAACACTTGCCAGGTGGCCTAACTCATTGGGAAGTTAACCTGTGCCGTATCTGTGGATATAGAGTAAGAAGCCATCATTCTTACAGTGGCTGGTGGAAGTCACTAGTTATGGTACTGGCTAGTGCAGTGATGTCAGGATGTCATCAATGTCCTTTGTAATCTGAGCAGATGACCTGTAACACTTTAGGTATCTACCAGTGGGACTATAGGCATCAGGTTTCCCATTCCTCCCACCTCAGAAAAGGAGAGCTGCCTATCAGCTGCTTCATCCTGTCCCTGCTGATCCATCTCAGAGGCCACAGTCCAATTACTCTGGGCATCAGCTGCACAGATGGTTGCCTGCTTTTGTACCATTGTACAGGTTATTAATCAGTTTTATTTTAGCTTTAAAGAGATTGATACCTCTTCTAAGTTCCTGCATTGGCATCATACTCACTGTAATAAGCATCAGCAAGCTAAGTGGTAGATGTAAAATCCAAAACCATGATCAGCTATTTGATAAAAGGAACATTTCTGGCAGAAAACTGTTGTATGACTCCATGATTACTCTCATGGTGTTCATGTTGTTTTCTGCTTGTAAATATTTAACCATTGAAGGTCATTTGGTACACAGTGTTTGAAAGTTTGTATGATGTATTTTGTCACTGTCTTTAGATTATAACTCATGATTATTATCATAGGTGTCAGTAATGAGAAAACGTGCCATTGTCCTCACATCTAAGTCAATGTTTCATTGAAACTGTTGGATAAAATTTGTAGTCTACACGCAATCATTACTGGGACACACATTTTCTTAATCTACTTTGCTTTGTTTCTTGGGATATTTAATGCCATTCTTATAGTGGGCCTGCATTTTGTTCATCTGCATTGTGGAATCCTGACCAAGCAGTACTTCACTCCATTTATAACAAAAAGTAACCAGTACTTCACTCCATTTATAACAAAAGGTATTCTTATCATTTCAGGTAATAATTAAACTGGTACCCTACTAGTAAAATAAATTAATGTTCAGGAAGTATTTATGGTCAACTGTAGACTCATTACTTCAGGGAATAAAAACTGAAGGAAAGGTATTATTTAATCACCAAGTTTCAGCATATTACATGCAGTTCATTACGTTTGAAAGTTTTCTTCATGTTTGCAATGCAAAGGAATATGAACCAATGAATCCATTTTAAAAATATACATCCAAGAATAGATTTTGTTTTTGAAAGAAGTTGGTACGTGCATAGGAAGTTATAAATAATGCCTCCAACAGAAACGGATGGACCATGAACTTTAACAGATGGAGATTATAATTTTTCTATGTATTTTCATAATCTGACTGCAGTATGTTTGTGAAATTCAAGCTGTTCCAACATTAGTATTAAGGAGGTTTCTAGGGTCTCAGTTGCCTTTTAATAAAGCTTTTTCAAGTCCTGTATAGCACACTGAGATGACTACATGAAGTACAAGATGGAATTGATGTTGTGTAAAACACATTGCTTTATTGTACAGTGTTAGAATCTGAAGAGTCTCTGACATTTTGTGGGAGGTGATAAATTTCTTTAAGTAAACTAGACTACTTTTCCAAAGATGACAATGTTTAATAGCATACTTGGCTAACTTATATTAGGCTGAACAGTTCCAAATATGTTCCCAGGCTCATAGTTACTTACTAGGCTATTGGTTTGTAAGGATCTTAAGACACCTAACCTTACATTCCCCTTGTAACGACAAAAATCCTCAACCACTACTGCCAAAGGTGCCCCAAAGTGGTACAACAAAGTAGAGAAATCTTCAAGGTACACCACCACAAGCTTGCATTGTGTCAACAGTAATAAAAATGCTCTTTATTTCAAGAAAAACAATAAAAGTGTTAAAAACACAGGAAATTCCCAGCTGAGATAAGCGCTTTCAGCTTCTTAAGCCTTCATCAGATCATAAATAACAAGTGTTGGGTAAAAACATATATTGTGATGCAGCTAATCCAGTGGCTTAAAAATATTTTTTAGCCTATCAGCAGTGCACCTCTTAACACTTAGCCCTTGGTCAAACAAACTCTGCACAGGATCTAGCTTCCAATCAAAATCCCTTTGCTGCTGCAGCGTCCTCAATCAGGTATGCACTATCTCTGTTCTTTACATCTCTGCAATCAGAGAAGGTTAACACCCTATAGTGTGTAAGTACCAATCAAATTTTTTAAGTATTGTTTCCTTCCCGTCACTGGTGCAGCCCATCACAGTACTGTTACTAAGCCTTCAGCCAATCTTGTGAACACTGCCATTTCTTCATTGTTCATAAGAACTTTTCCATTACTAACCTGCTGTAAAAAGCGGATAATTTTAACCTAATGAAAACATTTTTTTGAAAAGACCCACATAAAGCAACCTTTCCTCATTGCTTCATAATAGGAACAAAAGCCTTACAAAGGTTCTCATCCTGATTTTTTGCATAGAATCTTTTAGTTCAACAGAATGTTGGTAGAAAAAAATAAAATAAATAAATAAGAACACGCTTCAGATAACTCCTATTGTACCCCCAAGTTTACCATATACTCCAATAGGCAAGTACAGCCATTACAAGGACTGTCCTTATGGTAACTATAAGTTTATCTTGCCTTTGCAGGATGAAACTATCATCTTTTATTATATATTTTTATTATTTAATGTTACCAAGCACCACACCTGATCACAGCCAGAGGATGTAACTAATAGCAACACAACCCATCGGACACTTACATTCCCATGGTAGTTTTATCTCTTATATTTTGTGTATGAATAACCTTGAGATGGGCTGCTGAAGGATATGATGGAACACGTTTTGTGACAAGTCACAGTTAATCAGTTAGATGGGAAAAGTCCCATGTCATAGCACTGCATGCTGTAAACACTGTAAAGCTGCGTTACGGGAAACCTGTTAGAATCTACTCTGGAAATCTGATGTGCTAGACTAGAATCTACTCAGGAGATCTGATGTGCTAGAGTAGAATCTACTCTGGAGATGTGATATGCTAGACTGGCCACTCTGTGTTTTTCTGCAGAATTCATTAATGCATAAATGTTAAGAACTATACTGGCAATGTGCTTCTCATATTCTGTAATCAACTATTACTTTCTGTATTATCAATAAGCAGGAATCACACTAGAGACTTGTAGATTTCTCAGAATATCCCAGCGAATAAGAAGGAGGCTCATCAAAGACCTGTTGCTTTTTCAGTAGTAGCACCTTGTTCAGGGGCTACTGTTTGGATATGTTGAAAGTTTTGAGCAGGTATCCACAGGCTGCAGCATATGTCTTGTGAAGACAAATTGATTATGATAATACTGATAAGATGAAGGGTAATCGAGTCATTCAGAGGACTATGCTCAGACTTATTTTGCACAATTGATGACAGATGGACATTTTTCCATTATTTGTGCTTAATCTCAGGTCATGTGATCCCTGGGCTTTCCCAGCTATTGATCCAGTCATTCAATTTTGGGCACTAGCATAGCTCAAGGACAGGATCGTAAAATGCATCTTTGTAGTTAGCATCAGACTACTGAATAGCCATATTTGTCACATCATTGTACTGTTAGTGGAATGATTTTTCTTAGTATGTCCTAACTCCCCTGCACTGATGTCAAATGCACCATGGTGCAGTGCACTCGTAGGTTCATAGGTAGATACTAGGCTATCTGCTCTAGGGCATTTACAAGCCTAGCCAGAGTGTGTTTGGCTTTTTCCACCCTTTTAGATTAGATGGCTGTGCCCCAGTATAGTAGGTCACAGAAGATAGCCCATTTAAGGTTAGTTTAAAGTGCCCCTGTCTAGCAGTGACACAGAGGAGATCCCAGGGGTAAATCTACGGTCTCCCATCCAATCGTCAAGATTCTTCTTGAAAAGGGTCATTGAGGGGCTCTGCCTAACATGGATTGGGATTTTGTTCCAGAGTGAGTGGAGCCTCTGGGATATGAATCTCTCTCTCCAGCATGTCCTATTTATTTCTGTGCTGAGGTTTAAGTAACTGGAGCGTGTAGCTCTAAGGGATATGGATTTCCTGAGGTGGAGCATGTCCATTAATTCTGGGTTGGACATGGCTTTATACGTCAGGCACAGATCACCTCTGAGTAGGCGGTAAGCAACTGAGTAGAGCTGGAGTTTCTTTAGTCTAACTGCATAGGGCATCTGCTTGAGTCCCTTAATCCTCTTGGTGAGGTACTTTTGGGGTCTTTCTAGTTGTTGCAGGTGTCGGGTAAGGTACATCCAAAATGGGGCATTGTATTCAATTATGGGCCTGAAGAGTGATGAGTAGAGGGGGCACAATGACCTCTCCTGATCTAGATGTGAACCCTTTCATGATAAGGTGGGCTATATAGAAGGTCCTTCTAACCACTTTGGCAATGTGATTGTCAAAGGAAAGATTACTATCTACTTGGGTCCCCAGATCCCTAATTACTTCTTCCGTACTTAATGGATTACCACCTATGTGGTAATTTGTGGACACTTTGTTTTTCCCAAAGGGGATGACTATGCACTTTTTGGCATTTAGCTTCAGGCAATGGCTCTGGCACCAGTTATCCGTCTTTGTGAGACCATTTTGGAGGATGCTTGTGTCAGTCGGCGAGTCAATTATGGCCCCCAGTTTGCAGTCGTCTGCGAACTTGGTCAGCCAAAGTCCTCCTGTGTTAGGCTGTACCTCAGAGAAATATATACCGAACAAGAGAGGTCCCAGGACTGAGCCTTGTGGGACACCACTTGTAACTGGTTTAGAGTCTGACATGGCACCTGCAATTCTGACCATGTGGGTTCTATTCCTAAGCCAGTTTGCAACCCATCTTGTGACATAGGGGTTGATATTTAAGCTGATGAGCTTGTTTATGATGCCCAAGTGGGGTATTGTGTCAAAGCCTTTTGCGAGGTCAAGGTAGGCTGTGTGGACTACCTTCCCTTCATCTATGGCCTTGGTGACTGTTTCAAAGAAGTTGACCAGGTTCAAGAGGCAAGATCTGTCCTTAACAAAGCCGAATTGGGTAGGATCCAGTGTTTGGAGGTTCCCAATGTCTTTGTTTATGAGTTCCATGATGATACACTCCATAGCTTTGCAGACCAGACTAGTAAGGCTTATAGGGCGCTAGTTACCGGGGTCCGTCTGCTTTGGAGGTCTCTGTTGCTTGGGCAGATTTTTAATTAGAGCCTCCGAGTATGTTTTTGTGTGTTTGTGTATTTGGTTTGCTGTTGCGATAGGTCTATGTGAGACTGGACTTGTGGTGTGTGTGATTACTTTGTCCTCCAGACTGACCACGCCAGTACTATGTTGAGAGAGTTTAGCCTCCAGTTTAGCTATATAGTTGCATCTCTCGCATATATTTGAGCTTGTTTGGAAGAGGAGAGGGTGGTCTGTGTACATAAGGCAGTTGTAACATTGCCTCAAGATTCCCATATTCACCAGTTGGACTGGAGAGTAAACCCAAAACTGACTTTTGGACATGCCAGAATAGTATGAGGAACTACTTATGACTTTATCAAAAAGGACCAATAGGGAGTATAAGAGGGTGTAGTGCTTAGTTTATTAGTGCTTACTTATAAGATACTTATATGAGCTACTGCTGGGCTTTAGAAAAAAAATGCTTAAGTTGAGATTTGGAACAGTTCTAAGGGAAAAAGTGAAGAGCAGACTTTGTGGAGCCGAGAATAGTTTAAACCCGATTTAGCGGTGCTGCCTGATGCGCAAAATTGCGCAAAACCACGATAAAGCGGGTTTTAAGAGAGAGAGATCAAGGAGTTTGGAATTGACCCAAAATGGCCAATAAAACTACAGTTTCTAGGCAGTAACCACTCCCACAGGGGCAGGCAGGCTGTTCAGTGTCTACCACTGCCACTGATGAACACAGAGACTTCCTTTTAGTCCAAGCAAGTGATGGCCTCCAAGAAACTTACAAACAGTTCAGAACAGCAAATCTGTAACTGAACTTTTTTTAAAATACAGAAAGTGGGAAAAAAGCAAGATTTTTTTTTGTTTTTGTTTAAAGATAAAGATAAACAAGTAGCAACTAGTTAGAACAGTGCAATAAATGACCCCACACTTGAGTGCTAGGCCAGAGACAGGTAAAATGCAAGTTTTAAGAAAAAAACGATTTTAAAATAAGTGCAACACAGGAAATGCAGTAAACAGGCTCTAGATGTGTTCTAAGTACAGTTACTAACACAGATATAAGCTTTAGCAAACCAGAAAACACCAAAAAGTAAGCGGCAATGCAGAAAAACTTAACAAATAATCTAAAGAAAATACTTAAAATCTCAAAAGTGGCTCCCCTCTTCTCTCAGCATTTTCTCCTCTTGGTGGGTGCTTCAGCAACAGCCAACAAGTCTGGAAAGATGCCAAAACCACGAGGCAACCTGGTTTTAAGAGAGAGAGATCAAGGAGTTTGGAATTGACCCAAAATGGCCAATAAAACTACAGTTTCTAGGCAGTAACCACTCCCACAGGGGCAGGCAGGCTTTTCAGTGTCTACCACTGCCACTGATGAACACAGAGACTTCCTTTTAGCCCAAGCAACCACTGTATGTGGTTCTGTGTGCTCACCCTCTCCTTAGGTTACTTTTGTCATTGCAGTTTGCTGGCCTTAGCAATTGCTGAATTCCATTTTAGCTGGGCACTAGTACATAGTCTTCACCTGGAAGCATATGGACAATACCATATTATCCCCAAGGAAGGACAACAGGACAACAGCTATTCAGTCCTCCTTAAGTTTCAAATCACTGCTTAGTGTTCAAACTTTTATTCAACTGTATGTCATAAATAGTGCCAGAGAGAAACCTTGCTTTTGTATCATTGAACCAGTCATATCAGACAGATGCATTTTTCTAAGCTGATGCTTTTTGGGATGCCTGCTGGCTTGTCAATGAAGTTAAAGAATTTTGAAACACAAATCTATCTTGCACTAGAAATAAGGAGTTCCTTGAAACAAAACTGTGAGGATTGCAAAAAATAAAATATTCTCCTCAAGATAACAACTTGTGTAAATGGATTAAAAAAATACCTGTGTCTTTATTGGCAAAATACTTGCATTTATAGGTAAAGTCTGTGTTTGAGAGTGTTGTAATAATTTGTATGACTTTATCAGCTTTCATGAAAAGTCTAAGAATTGTATTCAGGTGAAAGTCAGACACCAAAGCAGACATGAATTATTACTTTATGTAAGCCAAAGTGAATATTCAGGTGAATTATACTGTAGGTGGTATTATGCTAATGGTGGCTATATCTTACATCTGCTAGATTGGTATGTCTAATACTGAAATGAACTGCTATGGGTAGCAATGCATTCTATTCTGATGTCAGTTAAATCTTAGCTGGTCAAATTTCGGGTACCAAAAGGGATCTGGTATGTGAGAATGAATGACATAATAACAGGAACATAGTTTCTCCTGCTCCATTTCCGCAATGTACAGTGATTTTAAAACTTCTAAGCAAAGAAGAAACTAATTATGATGATGTGTTTTTTCTAAAAATCTTAGTATATAAAAACACAAGATGATCATGTTGATTAATTGGACAGGAGAATAGAACTGGATAACAGAAGTATGTGGGATATAATATTTAACTACAATAATACTCAACTATACCAACAGCATAAGAAAAGCTGTTTTGCAGTTTAAATACTAGTTAGCAGGAAAGGCTATATAAGATAAACAATTCATACTGGGGCATTCTTTAGCAAATCATGCTAAAAAGGCTTAAGAATACAAGCGTGAGATGAAGAAGCAAACAGCAATGGAGATTAAGCTTAAAATATTTTTCAGCTGAGCTTGTTCTGTGGTGCAGGAGATTAAATGCTGAGTATATGATGTGACAAAGGGAGATACTGCCAGCCCAGTTATCTGGAATTTTGTAAATAATTTTATGTCATTTGTGAATATCAACACAATTCATTGAAGATGCCTGTGTTACAAATGTATTAGAACTGTATGTCATGTATATATCAAACTAGGTTTTTACAGACATGTGTTACCACTCCTAATAGCCTTGCTCTTTGTCAAACTACCATTTTATAAAGTGCTTGTATTTAAAATGCAACTACAGCATGCCCTACTGGAATATAACAGAAATGTACATGCACTTTTGTAACTGTTTAATTGTATATATTTTAACAGTGGAAACTGGAATACAGGAGATTAACTTCAGTCCAGCAAAACGTCAGAAAAATAGCTGAAATTAAATTACTTTATGGCAGCTACAGACACAATGTCAGTGCTGAAAAGGTTTCTACATTGTCTTTGGAGTGAACTAATTACTACAATTGTTTTCTGATTTCCAGCATCTGCCAAAGATCTGAGGTCTATGTATGTTCACAGGTAGATACTAAATACTTCTAGCTTTCAGCAGTGGGGGTTTCCCTGGGATAGAGTCAGATGACAAGAAATGATGTCATTCTGCAAGCTATCCCAGCAGTAATATTTGATATGTTAATTTGAGAACTCTCTTAGTGAGATGCAGCATTCTGTATTTTGTCTTGGACTTGATGACAACAACTAGAAGTTCCATTTACCACATCTGCATTGCTCTTAAGAAGTTAACTAGGGCATATGAGTTTTCTTAGATACAGTCAGGAATATAGCAAAGCTTTATTTAGATATTTTCCTTCATTCATTTGAGACTGTCCTGTAATGTTGTTTTAAATATTCCCTATGATTTTGAACTCTGATGCCACTGTGAATATTTATTGAGTATTTTCTTGTTCTTTTATTTATTATTAAATATATTTAAACCTTTCATTGTAGCTGATCTTTGTGAGACATATTTAAGTTCTGAGAGTACTTGCATATTTATTTGGTGACACTGTATGGGCCACTTCTAATAGCGAAGTTCTTGGTCAAACTACCATTTGTGTTAATATTAATATTACACAGTAGCCTTTGTTAAGGGCCTTAAAGTAGCTGATATGGAGTTGTCTGGTGGCAGTTGATAAATACTTTATAGTCTGGGTAAAAGGGGGCATAGCTAGTAAACCTGTGCCAGCCTTTCCCAGGTGTGTGTGTGTGTGTGTGTGTGTGTGTGTGTGTGTGTGTGTGTGTGTGTGTGTAAATCAAACCTCAAAGAGTGTGTGTGTCAGCTACTTGGGTAGGGACACGAACCACTGGTTGGACAGAGAGGGTACTGGAGGTCTTGGCTTGGCCACTCAGCTGAGATCTCAACTCGATATAACTGTGGCAGTGGGGAGTCTTATTGGGGATCTGTAGAAAAAGGGCGAAACCAGCCTCAGACTGACTGTGGTCTCTGGGCACTCTTAAGGGGAAATTGCACTTGATGCAGAGAGCTGCATCTGGAAATACTGTGTGTGTACCTTGTCATCCTTTGTGTACATCCCTCACTGTTGCCAGTGGTGAAGATTGAGGCTCCTTTATTACTGGTCCAGTGCTGGGTTGTCACATATGACACAAATGACCTTCATTGAAATGGTGGGTCAGGTTCCTGTAGGATCTGGAGAGAAAGGATGAGAGTGATCATTTGCTACTGGGTCACTCATCTTGGAGGAGGAAGTTAGCTGTGGATCTCCGCATGGTTGACAGCTAGCAGGTGTACTAGGTGTTTACCCAGTGGAGTTCTGAGTTTGCACTACCATAGTGCATTCATAGAAAGTAGCTGGTGGGAAAATAGAATGTTGAAACATGCTCCCCTTCAGGAGATAGCAAATGTAGGCAAGGAGGAGCTGCTGAGAGGCTAGGGTAAGCCCTTAGTGGGAGAGGGTAGGCCATTCCCCCAGGACCAGTACACTGGCCTGATTCTGACCATCTGACTCTCACCAAGGAATGGAAGGCTATGAGGATTCCCAGGCAGGAATTAGTGAGCTGTAAGGCTCGCACCTTACCCAGGCATACCCAACTCCCATTCTCATTGAGTGAATAATCCAGATGGGAAAAGGCAGAGGAGCCATCAGACAAGGTCCTGCATGAAGGTAAGGGGAAATATGTAGTTTTCAGTTACTTAAATTAAAAAAAAGAAAATAATGCAAGAAATATTAAACTTATCATGCAAGAAATGTGAGCTTAACAGTGCTTGAGAATTCAACTAGTACATTCATGTAATATTTATACAGAAAATGAAGATGAGTTCACTTCACTTACTGACCAGATGTATAAGACCAAGGCAGTGCAATGGAAAATTAACTTGACTAATATACCCAAGGCCTTTAGGAAAAACAGTAGCAAGAAATTCCCAAGAGATGATTGCATCAGTGGAAATTGTTGAAAGAAAAGCCTGGGAATTCATTTAATTAGAACATGTAAGAGGTGACCATGTCAGAAACATGGAATAAGGCTCTGGATATGCCTGTTTAGAAACAGAAGGGACAAAAGGACTATACAAACAAGTTCACAACTGTAAGTCTTCTACTTACTGGTAAAAGAGTATGAAGCCTCTTGTACACAGATAGCTAACATCTCAGTTGACACAACATAGAGTACTAGTTCACAGACAACATGGCTTTACCAATGGTAGATCTACTGTAACATGCAGCCATGAATTCTGTGATATGGTCATTGTGTCACTGGGGGAGGAAGACCAAGTGGATGCGTTATATATTAAATTACATGTGCATTTCATAATGTACAGCTTTCATACACCTTGTTATACATTGGATTGCTAACTATCGGTGAATACTCAGTCAACGTAGGTCATGCTATCAGCCACTAGAATTCAATAAGTTGTGAGGTACTTCATGGTTCTTTTTTCTCACTCTGTGCCTCCTCAACCCTTGTACTAATCACACTATTGTATAGGATGGCAGGTTTCATGCCGAATATGTGGATGATCTGAAAATAAGAGCCCAAACTGACAGAGTGGACAGTATTACACAAGTTCTGAACATCTAGATAAATTGACCAGTGTACTGAAGCACATAAGTAACTATTCTGTGAGGATAAAATTCACCCTGTAACATTTGGTAAGGTTACATTTTAAGAGGGCTGTAATATTAATGGTGAAGTACCTAATTTGGTTGATAAATTAAAGGACCTGAATATCTTGAATCTTTAATAAAGTACTTGAACCCAAAACATTTCATATAAAAATGGTTCTTATACTTCTGAACAACAACTAATGGATAATAAATTATATATAGAAACACAGTGGAAAACATAAAATCATTTTAAAACTGTTTAAATGATAAAAACTCTTATCTAGAATTAAATTAAAGCCACTTTCAAGACAAATTGTGAGGACCTCCTGAATGACACATTAGAGTAATGCATTATTGAATTCCACAAGACAGGAACATGATAGGCATATGAATATTAACGAACATTTTCAAGGGCCAGCAGGAAGATCATACAGATACCTGTAGTATTCGACCTAGTCATTTATTTTAAAGACTACCAACAGAGTTGTTTTTACACAAATTATAGAAAGCTGCATGGGTAAAATATCTGTATTTTCTCATTCTTACTAATTATGCCATTTTTCCAGTGCTCGCTCTATTCAAAATAGTGACAAAGTTAAATCCAAATATTTTCAGAACCCTCAAGGATAGCTTATTTTATGTATATGCTGCCTCCAGCTCTTTTTTTTCTGTGACACCATTGTCTTCCTTTTCTTTTTATTGATTGTTTTTGAGTATATATCCACTAAATCCAATAGCTGTATCCCGTTCTTATTCTTGAAGAAACAATGTTGCATAATATAACACAAAAGATTATTATCTTGTCTTTGGTCATAATCACTGTGTAATATCATTGAGAAATGGATATCTAAGAGTTCCACTAAAGAGTTTACCACTGTTGTTGGGGTTACTGATAGTTGATGATGATCATTAGAGTATTATATTATTATGCTGAAGCATGACTGGGGGTTTACTCAGTTGCAAAATGGCTTGAGTAGCTAATTTTGTCTGAAGATTCATCTGCATGTCCTGCTTAGCTTCTGTGTGATGATGCCCTGTGTCTTCTTGGCTGAAGAAGATAGTCCAATCTTTTTTTCAGAGAGGTGATCTATTATAGACAAAATTCTAAGACAGAGAACTATGATAAACTCAGAATAAGAAAAACACTAATAATAAAATAATACTTCAAGAAAGGGGAATATTAGATATGTTGGAATATATTTTGTCCACTGGATGCCAGGACTGGTGCCCAGCATTTGAAGGAATAGTAGTACTGGATCAAAAGACCACTGACTCCAAGTAAAAAAAAAATCACATGTATTTTACCTTAAATTATGTAAATAAGGAAATGTATATATTCCTCACACCACCCCAAGAACAATTTAAAAAAAAAACACTGAAAGGAGTATGGAAACTGACTTAATTTACATGGTGATATGATTGAAAGGGCAGCTTAATCGCTCATTTTAACATTTGCCGTCATAGATAATCATTTTAATCCTTTTGCTTTCATTTCCTGTTAATGTTGTCTTTCAGCATAGAATGTGGCTTTCAGTATCCAATAAGTGAGCAACTGCACCTTAGAAATGAATCCTGTCTGGGTCCTTGATTAGGTGTCTTTATCAGTGAGAATAAGAAGAAGCCACTGTTACTGTTTAATAAAACCATAAAATGTACAGGCCCCAAGAAAAACAGTTATTCAAAAATAAGAACATATGAAAGGCAATGAAATAGATAAAATAGAAAGAGAGAACACTATTGTATCAAAAACAAACATGCTATACAGGTTGCATACATATGAGACTGTGGAAATGAGCAACTGGTTCCCTAGAAACCCATCTGTATTAATACTGCATCCATGAAGCAAAATCAAACAGAGACAACACATAAGGATAAAAATATCATAGGCTGGACATGGCTCTGTAAGCCACTACTAATGATGTTGGAAATTAGAGCATCTGAGAAAGGCCTGATGAGGATCCATTCATATTTTGTTCTAGTGAAAGAGTAGAAAGGAATATTAATGGTAAAGAGAAACCCTTTGATGACCTAGCTGGCAAAGACAAACATAAACCCTAATAATGAGTAAATGGATCAATATATCAAGGAAACTACAATACATTTGTCAGAGGAAAACAAATTAAGGGAGAAATGTGCCACACTTAGAAAATTATTAAATGGAGAAAGACCAAGCTGCGAGTCACAGGGAATGAGAGAGATTAGGCAGCTAACTCTCTGCTGGAAAGCTATAAAACCTTTTCACTAGCAGAGAGCTGAAGAAGACAAGGTAAGAAGCATGCTACGTACAGAGTATGGGACTTGTTAAAAGAAAAATAAGATATGTTTAAGTTTAATAAAGTCAGTTATGCTAACCAAAGAAAATAAGCTGGGAATATCAGACCCCTACCCGAGACGAGTTCATCTAGAAATGAAAACTCAGCTAGAAAAAGAAAAACTTTTTAATCCTTTAGCTTATGCTAAAGTCTAACAAAGGGGAAGTAAAAAAGTGTGATACCCACCCAAATATTGGGCAGGATTCACGATGGCTTGCACAGAGTCTAAGAGTAGTGTAAGACTCCATGCAGCCATCGCGATCCAGGAACAGCCTGTATGTGCATGTAAGAGAGCACCTAAAATGGCTCTTACACGGACAGGGCGTGGATATGCTAATTACTTCACTTGCAGCCGAAAGGCATGCAAATGAGGTAATTTCACGATCCAGGAAGCAGAAACCTGCCCGTGTAAGAGCCGTGTTATCTGCAGAAATGTACTCAGTTGATAACTGAGTACCATTCTGCAAATAACACAATGGAGCCTTGTCAGCTCCAAATAAAGGTTGCAAATGTCCCAGGCAGCATGCCAATGGCCAAATATGTGGCCACTGACAAAGTACCCCGATGCAAACATAGAATAAAAATGTTTTTTTTTTTTCGGCCGATGTTTAAACGTAGCGCAGCGCCACGCAAACGGGCTGCACTATAAAAAAACAGAAAAAAAAATTAAACCCACAAACGTGGGTTTATGCAAAGCATGAATTTACAATGGAAGGGAATAGCAGGCTAAAACAACATGGCCACCGAGTAGGGGTTGCTATGGGGGGAAGCTGAGTGTAAGACGTAACTAAGCATTAGTAGGCAATCCTATGTAAATGAGTGGTAGGATAGTGAATCGTACTGTTACATTGGAAATGAGCACATTCCGTGCAGTGTAGGAGTAGGATAAGGGGGAGTAACAGAGTAGGAGATAGGTGACATCACAGGGGGGAATGTATGAAAGGAATGCAGCTCATTGGAGCACAGTGGCATGTGAAAGCTGTCAGTCACACATCATGGAAAGAGGAGTGTCAACAAGTAGGCATGGGAAAGCCAAGAAATGGAAGGTGTACACTATGGATAACACCAAAGTTTCTTGCAGGGCGTGCATGCGCGCGTGTGCATGCTGGTAGGCACGAGTAAGCTAGAGTGCGCACGTGTAAGTGTGAGTGCACGCGTTTAAGGCAGAATAAGCATGTAGGAGCCTGTTTAAACACCTGTAAGCTTGTTTGCGCTGGTGTGCATGTTTTAACCCGAATAAGCAGATTCTAGTCCGTCTAAGCATGTGTGCACGCGTGTTAGCCACTGTGAGCGTGTTTTCACTGGTATGCGCGTCGCTCCCCCCTGAGGAAACAGAAGGGAAAAAGGAAGCATGGGAAATAGTAGGAAGCTAGCAGGGATTACTGGCAGAGCTAGCAGGTGAAAACAATCAGAAGAAGGCAATTACACAGGCAGAACAGTAGCCCAGCCCAGCACTTAAAACTCTGCAAACAACAGTGCAGAATGTTTCTCTCAAGAGACACTGCAACAGAGGAGTAAGCTATTAGAAGTGAAAACTGAAAAAGCTTCACTCAGACCAAAAATGCTAGGGGCTGCCATAGCTGTTATAAGGAGACATATGCAACTTGCTGAGGGTGGTGACTATGCAAATGCTGCTGGACAACCCACAGTGAGGAGACGGAGAAGAGTGTACAGGCCCAGGGTCACCTACCAGGGGTTACATGAGCTGGAGATAGTGGAGCGCTATAGAGTGGACAGAGACCTCCTGCAGCAAATTGTTGAGCTGTGCAGGCCACGCCTCACACACAGAACCAACAGAGGGGAACCCATCCCAGTGGAAACCAAGGTATGTGTTGGCCTAAGAATACTAGCAACAGGTACCTTCCAGAGACCAACTGGTGATATGATGGGGATATCACAGGCATCAGCATCCAGGGTACTGCACCAGTTCCTGGATGCCATGTCAGCACATGTCGGTGATCATGTATATTTCCCCAATTCCCGTGAGGTATTGGCCAGCAATATGCGTCTCTTCCAGCAAATAGCGGAATACCCTGAGGTAGTGGGTGCAATAGACTGCACGCATATACGCATCAAAGCACCAGCTGGTGAGCGGGGTAGGGCCTACATTAACCGCAAGGGCTTCCCCTCCATCAACTGCCAGGTCATGTGTGATGCCCAGGGCATAATAATGAATGTGTGTGCTGGCTGCCCTGGAAGCTACCATGATTCCCATATCTGGCATCTGACGCAGCTGTACCAGACATTTGCCAATGGGGACATCCCACATGGTCACTTAGTGGGGATGCTGGCTATGCACTGGAGCCGTGGCTGATGACACCCATCAGAAATGCACACACACCTGAACAAGAATGCCATAATGAGGCACACGCACAAACACGAAATGTAATCGAGCGTGTGTTTGGGCTGCTCAAGTCACGGTTCCGGTGCCTGGACACATCTGGTGGAGCCTTGCAGTACTCACCAACTACATGTACCCAAATTGTCATGGTATGTGCTATGCTACATAATATGATTCTGTGAAAACAGCTGCAGCAGGACCAGCATAGGGCTGGGCCAAACAGCCCCCCACCATTGCCAAGCCAATCACAGGCAGAGCGTGACTCGGAGGAGGAACAACCTGAGCCTGCCCCAGTAGGCAGAAGGAGGCGTGCCCAGTATGCCTTGGCCTTGGCAAAGCGGCAATGCATAGCACATACACTGGCTCAGTAGGAACCCTGGAAATGATACCTCTCTCTGACTCACACATATAGTAAAAGGGATGCCTAAGTTGACACAACCTGCTTTCAAACATGTACAGGGAGTGTAGTATGTGCATCCAACATAGACAGCCCTGCAGCACCACCTGAGGCATGATTGCCATGTGTTAAGCAATGTAACACCATGTAGTATATGCAAACTTGATGACCCTGACTAACATCCTACCCTCACCAAGCATGATGCCACAATATGAAGACGAGATGATCAATTACAATAATTGGCTTAAGTATTGCTGTTAGTCAAAGGGGATCCAATGCGTGCCAGCCTGGGATGACATGCTGAGCAAGACACGATGCTCCACCTGCTAGGGATGGCATGCACCTATCAGTCCTGGCCTTTTGGATACTGGCAAAGGCTGTTGTCACCCCACCGTGCCTTGAATAGGTAAGGCTCAAAACACAAACCCACCTCCATAGGTATCACAAGGGATAAGAACCTAGACATAATGCTACCCAATGCCAGAAGTCTAAACTGCAAGATGCATGCAGTCTAAACTCCTCAGCATGGAGAATGTTGATATCTGTTCTGTAACAGAAAACTGGGTCAAGGCTCACAAGAGCACCCTAACACTACCAGGTTACACCTCATACCGTGCTTTACAGCCCCAAAACATGGAACAAACTACAAAAGGAGGGTGACTAGCAATAATTGTCAAGGATAACCACACCCCCATGTTGGTACCACAACAAGAAGCAGCATGGACTATCCATGGTCAAGTAACAGTGGCTAAAACTGCCTCCCAGTTTGTAGCCTGCTACAGACTACCCTCCTAATGCCAGGAACTGCACTTGGCCTACGTTGGAACACATGAAAATATCAAGCTCTCCAAACAACATTATATTGGGTGACTGAAAATACTCAAACATAGACTGGGAGCATTATTCTAGCTCCAACACCCTAGGCCAAAGGTTCCTAGAATTCATAAACCAAAATGCTCAGGAACAATGTACCACTCCCACAAGAGGGGTAAGCATACTGGATGTGATAATCAGCAACATGGGTACTCTATGGCCAGATGAGAAGTGTATCCCTCACTGGTAAGATCAGACCATAGAGTAATCACACTGGATATTCACATCCTGACCACAGTCCCTGGCCAGAAAACCACAGTGAAAAACATGTGTAAAGCAAATGTTGCACTCCTCCAAACTGATGTGGAATCCATTAAAGGCCCTGTGCCTGTGGAAAATATGGGCCACACCTCAGAACCCTTTATAAATGCATTCTATGAACACTTTCAGGAATGCATGGATTATGCAATCCCAAATAAAACCAAGACCCAATTCCATACACGCAGGCATCTGGCATGGTGGACCCCAGCCATTACCAAACCATGCAAGAGAATGAGGAAGCTACTACATGATAGAGCAAACCCAAAAGGGAAGTAATCTCTGATCAGTATTATGGCAATAAAATATGGCCACTCATAAAATCCACTAAGGCCAGCTACAACATGTTGAATCTGTGAATCTTGAGGCAATGTTACACCTGCCCCATGTACACAGACAACCCCTCCTCCCCAAGAAATACAAATATATGTGAGAGATGCAACCATTTATCCAAACTGGAGGCTGAGCTCTCTCAACTCAGTACTGTCAAAACTAGTCAGGAGGAGAAGGTAACCACACACACCACAAACCCAGTCTCACATAGACCTATCACAACTGCAAACCAAAGACATAAACACACAAAAACATTCCCGGAGGCTCTAATTAAAGATCCACCAAATCAACAGAGGCCTCCAAAGCAGACACCCAAGCAACCACTACCTCCAAACATAGCACATGCAACACATAGTACACAAAGTCAGTGTGCCAAACAGTCACAGCCCTTAAGGACAAACAACATGCCTGATACACTTGTAATAGGTGACTCCATAGTCAGACACACTGATGTCCCGCTCACCAGACTGAACAAGGAAAAGGGTACAGTAAGCTGCCTGTAGGCTGCTACAATCCGCCACATAACACAAGCATGCAGGTCACTCCAAAGCAAGTACAAATATGACTCAGTCATTGTCCATGCTGGTGTGAATGACCTGAGACGTACCTCCCTGGACTACATGAAAAGAGACATAGAGGAGCTCTCTGATTATGTAGGCCAGGCCGGTATGACTCTGACCCTGAGCAGCATCCTACCCTCACCAAGAATGATGCCACAGTACAAACACAGAATGATCAGCTTTAACAATTGGCTCAATTACTGGTGTCATTCCAAGGGGATCCAATGTCTGTCTGCTTGGGATGACATGCTTGACAAGCCACGCTGCTTTGCCAGGGATGGCTTGCACCTGTCACCTCTGGGCATCTGGATATTGGCTAAGGCTCTTGCCACCTCCATAGTGCCTTTTGTAGGCAAGGCTGAAAAGACAAACCCACCTCCCTAGAAAACATAAGTGGAAAAAAACATAAGGGTAATGCTGCTCAATGCCAGAAGTCTAAACCTCAAGATGCATGCTCTCGAGGCCCTTCCCAGTATGGAGAACATCAATGTCTGTGCAGTGATGGAAACCTGCATCAAGGCTCCTGAGAGCACCCCAGCACTACCAGGTTATACCTCATATCATGCTTTTCAGCCCCAAAACCTGGACCAAACCACAAAAGGAGGGGGAGTATCCATATTCAGCAAAGATACCCACACGTCCAGGTTACTGACAATGCACGAAGCATCGGAGACCATCCATGTGCAACTAACCATAGGCAAAACTGCTGTACAGTTTGTAGCATGCTACAGACCACCCTCTCAAACCCAGGAACCCCACTCAGCCTTCCTGAAGACACTGGAGAGTATGAATGTCTCTCCAAATACCAAACAAGGTACTCACAAATTACCACATAGGTGGTAATCCATTACGTATGGAAGAAGTAATCAGGGACCTAGGGACACAAGTGGACAGTAACCTCTCATGTGACACTCACATTGCCAACGTGGCTAGGAAGACCTTCTATATTGGCCACCTTATCATGAAAGGATTCACATCTACATCAAGAGAGGTCATTGTGCCCCTATACTCTTCTCTTATCAGGCCCATAATTGAGTACAATGCCCCATTTGGGATGTACCTTACCCGACACCTGCAGCAGTTAGAAAGACCTCAAAAGTACCTCACCAAGAGGATAAAGGGTCTCAAACATTTGTCATATGCTGCCTGGCTGAAGACACCCCAGCTGTATGCAGTCACATACTGCCTACTCAGAGGCGATGTATGCCCGATGTACAAGGCCATGTCCAATACAGAATTAATGGACATGCTCCACCTCAGAAAATCCAAATCCATCAGAGCAGCGAGAGATTTCAACCTCAACACATAAATAAATAGGATGTGCTGGAGGGACAGATTCATAACCCAGAGGCTCCCTACACTCTGGAACAGAATCCCAGTCCATGTTAGGCAGAGCCCCTCACTGACTCTCTTCAACAGGAATCTTGCCAAGTGGATGGGAGATCGTAGATTTACACTGGGGGTCATCACTGTGTCACGTCTAGACAGAGGCACAGTAAAGTAAACCCTAAATGGGCATAATATTCACATAGCAAGGGGTGGCGAAAGCCACACACACTCTGGCTAGGCTTATAAATGCCCTAGGGCAGATAGCCTAGTATGAACCTATGAACCTATGAAGATACAAATTGTACAGGACACTAAGGATAATCACAAGGCTTTCTTAACTGATGGTAGGAACCTTGGTGGGAATTCACAGATATGCTCTGAATTACTCAAATATTACAAACAATACACCAAACCCACACACATTGCCAACATCCAACCTGACAGGTTCAGTGCAAACTCCCCCGCCAAAATGCCAAATATCTATCCCAGTAGAGTGCTGGCCCCCTGACATTGCAGATGCTGAGGTAACAGCCAGCATCTTCAAAGCAAAACACACAGCATCAATGGTACGAGATGGTGTCCTGGGCTGTGTCCAACATGAACTCCAAGAAGAATGGAACGCCAAATAACACTACTGCTCAATTTCAGCCTTACCACAGGATATGTACCCAAAGAGCAGTGTACAGCAACAGTGGTCCCTCTCCACAAAGGTGGTGCCTGAATGGATACTGCAAACTATCACCCCAGAATCCTGACAAGCTTGGTCTGCAAAGCTATGGAAAGGATCATCATGGACCTCAGAAATAAAGATATTGGGGACCTACAGACACTGGACCCTACCCAGCGTGGCTTTCTTAAGGGCAGATCCTGCCCCTTAAACATGTTTGACTCATTTGAAACAGTCATCAAGGCCATTGATGAGGGAATGTGGTCCACACAGCCTATCTGGACCTTGCAAAAGCCTTCCATACAATACCCCACGTGTTCATTATAGATAAGCTCACCAGCTTAAATATAAACCCCTATGTCAGTAGATGGGTTGCAAACCAGCCCAAGGACAGAACTGACATGGTCAGAAATGCTGCAGCCATGTCAGACTACAAACCAGCTACAACTGGCATCCCACAAGGCTCGGTCCTGGGACCTCCCTTGTTTGGTATATATTTCCCATAGGTACAGGCCAACATGGAAGGACTGTGTCTGAACAAGTTTGCAGAGGACTACAAACTGGGCACCATATCTGACCCTCCAGCTGACACAAGCATCCTACAAAAGGGCCACATAGAAACAGACAACTGGTGCCAGAGCCATGTCATCAAGCTAATTGCAGAAAAGTGTATAGTCATCCCCTGTGGATAAACAGTAAGTGCCCACCAATTACCACATAGGTGTTAACCCATTAAGTACTTTAGAAGTAATAAGAGACCTGGGGACACAAGTTGATAGATATCTTGCATTTGACAACCATGTGGCTGTAGTGGTTACAGAAACATACCATATACCCACCTAATCATGAAGGTAGTCAGATCTAGATCAGGGAGGTCATCGTGCCTCTTCAGTCATCCTTCATCAGCCTCACAATTGAGTACAATGGCCCCTGTGGGATGTACCTCAGCAGACACCTCCATCAACTGGAAAGACCCCAAAAGTACCTCACCAGGAGGATCAAAGAGCTCGAACAGATGCCATGTGTTGCCTGATTAAACAAACTGCAGCTCCACACAGTGCCATACTGCCTGCCCAGAGGCAATCTGTGCCTGATGTATAAAGCCATGTCCAAGCTGGAATCAATGAACATGCTGCACCTTGTACAATCTGAATGCCAGTGAGCTATGCACATGAGAGACCTGAACCCCAGCACTGACATACATAGGACATGCTGTAGTGATTGATCCATAACCCAGAAGCTCCCTCCACTCTTGAGTAAACTCCCAGTACAGGTTAGCCAGAGAGTCCCTCATTGACTCTCCTCAAGAGGAATCTTGATGAGTGGATGGGAGATGGTAGGTTTACCCTGGGTATCACTGTTATGTCACGGGTAGACAGAGGCACAGTATACTAACCTTGAAATATGTCATGGCAAAATCCAGTTACAATGTGTGTTGAAGGACAAACACACTCTCTGACTAGCATTAGAAATGGCCTAGGGCACATAGCTAGTGTTTGTCAATGTCCACCCAAGTTGCGGAATACACTACCAATGTTGGACAAGCCTGGTTTAAGTAGTCCATATCTGAACAAAATGCAACATGGTCATATGTGCACAACTGGCCCTTAACCAGTCTGGTGTGCTCACTATGAATATTTAAAGCAGTGATAGGACTGAAACCCAGGATACTGTCCACCACAGTGAAAGTACTGAACCAGTACACTATACGATATTACAGTGTTTGGTCAGTATGAAAGGATGTTGACAACTGTATGCAAACTATCCCATGGAAACCCTGCAGGCACAGTATAATCCCTGTTGGGTTCAGACACAAAGCAGTTGGGCAGTAAGTACACAACATGACTCCCAACACACAACTATAAATGTGAAATATTGTTGAAGTTCACACACAACCACAAATGTGGTGGACTGCAGATTTCAACATATGGAAAGCTCACACTGGGCATGCTCGCACACTTTGATAAATGAGACATATGTCAGGCAACAAGCCATGGAAAGCCTGAACTGGGCATGCTCACACACTTAGGCCATGTCTCAGTTTAGCAGTTGGCCACACATATCTGGTATTTGTATGTGTTAATCCAGGAACCTCCCACAATACAGCAATCTGCCCAGTGCACACAGTTAAATGACTACAGAGACATAAGTTAAATAGTGGATCCCTCTCATATTCAAACATCTTCCACAGATACACAAGTTGTTCATAGAAACAGGGAAAGCTATGGCAATAAAGACCTGCAAACAGTTTATCAGCAACAAATATTGTGCATCTGAAAATTAAACATATGGGTGTAGAGGTCAATACTAGGCTGTTTGCCCTAGGGAATACAAGCTTAGCCAGAGTGTGCTTGGCATCTGCCTCCCAGTACAGTAGGCTACTGTGCCTCTGTAAAGTAGGTCACAGAAGGCACCGTTTAAGGCTAGTGTGCTGTGCCTCCATCAAGCAGGGACACAGTGGAGATCCCAGGGGTTGAATTTGCAATGTCACATCCATGTGGCTGGTGTTTGCTGGAAGAGGGTTGGTGAGGACTTATAACAGTAATTGGGCATCAATTACAGACTGAGGGAAGCCTTATCTGCAGTGTCTGGACAATTTCACTGTCAACACTTTGACGTGATGATTTTGAGGGATTGAAGTGTCGTGCCAATACTGTTCAGAGACGTCCTCCCTCTGTGGGATATTGCTCTGTAATGTATTAGCTCCCTCCTTCTGTTGTACAGCTTATATATGGCTGGTGTACACCAGACAGGTCTCCTGTTGTGGAGGAGTCTTGGGTTTATTTGGGATAGCATGATCAATGCAAACCTTCCAGATGCTCATAGAATGCAATTGTCAAGGATTATGCAGAGTGGCCTGTATAATCCCCCAGCATGGGTCCTTTGAAGACTTCCACCTCAGTCTTCACAAGTGCAAAGTCTGCTTTTGATAAATACTTTGTTTGCAGTGACTTCCTTGCCTGGGGTGGGGATGGGATATGGATGTCCAGGGAAAGTTGGGTATGGTCAGATATTAACAATGGTGGTCTACCTCTGGTGTGGAACATAGAGTCCCCATGTTGCAGATGGTCAGGTCCAATATGTATTGCCCCTTGTGGCTGTGGTGAGTGGTCCTGCCATAGCACATGGATTCACAAATTGTAGTGGCTGTAGGGTGATGTTGTTGAGGCCTGAGTAGTTCCCCCACACAATATACCTGTACCTGAAGTTAACCACTGTAATGGTGTATGTGAACACCTTCATATCCTACACTGTTCCCAGGGAAGCAAAGTGTGTTTCCTGGATATGGGATGGGTGGTCTGAACTGGTTGTGTTGTGTGTTACAGGTCCTGTGGTCACGAAGCATGGTATAAAACATAACCTGGCAGTGCTGATGTGCATATCTGACCCTGAAGTAGGCGGCTGTTAATGCATATATATGCTATCCCCCTAACTGACAGATAGTAATAGATGTACATACCTCTTTATATATAAATAATGATGTCAGCACCCTATAAATAGTGCAGGAGAAAAGCACATACCCAGTAAGTTGAATAGTGCGCTCGGCTTATGCATCTTTCTCATGTGTCATAATATAGTTAGATAGGGGTTTGAATCCTGCAAATGCTGAGTTTGGGTGAGGGGGTTAGTGTGTGTGAAAGAAATGCCCCTTTTGGCAATTAGAAGAACACACTACATGATGCACATTCCTCTTTCTAAACACTGATGATGTCAGCACCCTATAAGTATAGCAGGAGAAGGAAAACCTCCCAGTAATGCAAATTGCATGCTCCGCTAATGTATCTCTCTTAAATGTCATAACATAGTTAGGTAGGGGTTTGAATCCTGCAAATGCTCAGTGTGTGTTTGGGTGAGGGGGTTAGTGTGTGTGCAATTCTGTGTGAAAGAAATGTCCCTTTTGGCAACTAGAAGAACACACTACATGATGCACATTCCTCTTTCTAAACACTGATGATGTCAGCACCCTATAAGTATAGCAGGAGAAGGAAACCTCCCAGTAATGCAAATAGCACGCTCTGCTAATGTGTCTCTCTCAAGTGTCATAACATAGTTAGGTAGGGGTTTGAATCCTGCAAATGCTCAGTGTGTGTGTTTGGGTGAGGGGGGTTAGTGTGTGCAATTCTGTGTGAAAGAAATGTCCCTTTTGGCAACTAGAAGAACACACTACATGATGTACATTCCTCATTCTAAACACTGATGATGTCAGCACCCTATAAGTATAGCAGGAGAAGGAAAACCTCCCAGTAATGCAAATAGCACGCTCTGCTAATGCGTCTCTCTTAAATGTCATAACATAGTTAGGTAGGGGTTTGAATCCTGCAAATGCTCAGTGTGTGTGTGTTTGGGGGGGGGGTTGGTGTGTGTGCAATTCTGTTTGAAAGAAATGTCCCTTTTGGCAACTAGAAGAACACACTACATGATGTACATTCCTCATTCTAAACACTGATGATGTCAGCACCCTATAAGTATAGCAGGAGAAGGGAAACCTCCCAGTAATGCAAATAGCACTCTGCTAATGTGTCTCTCTCAAGTGTCATAACATAGGTAGGGGGTTTGAATCCTACAAATGCCATGTGTGTTTTGTCACACAGTTTGTCCATGTGTGTGGGGTGTTGCTCTTAATATTGTATGACATAGATTATATCAGTAATGTCAATGCACACATGAGGTATGTGTGTGCCACATAGACATATGTACCTGTGACCTTAAATAGTTCCCATGTCTGAAGCCTGCCTCATGTGAATACATGGAATTTGCATTACACAACTTTATGACTGTGGTTTTCTGTGCAGGGGCTGCATTTGGTATGTGAATATACAGTGAGAGTAGTCTATGGTGTCATCTTACCAGCGAGGGATACACTTCTGGTCTGGAGCATATAGTCCACATGTTGGTGATGATCAGGTGCAGCATGTTTTCCCCTCTTGTGGGAGTGGTAACAAGTTGTTCCATAGCAATTGAGTGTATGGATTCTAGGAACCTTACACCTAGGGTGTTGGAGCTACAGTAATGCTCCCAGTCTATGTGTGGGTAAATGAAGCTGCCCAATATATTGTTGTTTGGAGACACCTGCAGATATTCATGTATTCTTAAGTAGGCCAAGTGGGTTACCTGGGTTTAGGAGGGTGGTCCGTAGCAGGCTATGAACTGGAAGTCAGTTTAACCCACTGTTAGTTGCATGTGGATAGTCTGTGATGCATCACACTGTGGCAACAACCTGGGGGTGTGGGTATAGGTACATAGGTTCATAGGTTCATACTAGGCTATCTGCCCTAGGGCATTTATAAGCCAAGCCAGAGTGTGTTTGGCTTTCGCCACCCATTTTAGATTAATGTTGCTATGCCCTTTTCTGAGGTTAGTATACTGTGCCTCTGTCTAACATTGACACAGAAGTGATACCCGGGGTACACCTACGATCCCCCATCCACTCATCATGATTCCTCTTGAAGAGAGTCAATGAGGGACTCTGCCTAACCTGGACTGGGATTTTATTCCAGAGTGAAGGGAGCCTCTGGGTTATGAATCTGTCCCTCCAGCATGTCCTATTGATGTCAGTGCTGAGGTTCAAGTCTCTCGAGCGCAAAGCTCGATGGGAGTTTGATTTTCTGAGGTGCAGCATGTCCATTACTTCCGGGTTGGACATGGCATTATACGTCTGGCACAGATCGCCTCTGAGCAGGCGGTATGCCACTGAGTATGGAGTTATGTTAACCGGGCAGCATATGGCATCTGTTTGAGCCCTTTGATCCTCTTGGTGAGGTACTTTTGTGGTCTTTCCAGTTGCTGCAGGTGTCTGGTAAGGTAAATCCCAAAAGGGGCATTGTACTCAATTATGGTCCTGATGAGGGATGAGTAAAGAGGCACGATGACCTCCCTGATCTAGATGTGAATCCTGTCATGATTAGGTGGGCTATATAAAATGTTTTTCTAACCACTTTGGCCACGTGGTCATCAAATGAGAGATTGCTATCAACTTCGGTCCCCATGTCCCTAATTACTTCTTCCATACGTAATGGATTACCACCTATGTGGTCATTTGTGGCCACTTTGTTTTTGCCAAAGGGGATGACTATACACTTTGTGGCATTTAGCTTGAGGCCATGGCTCTGGCACCAGTTGTCTGTTTCTATGAGGCCCTTTTGGAGGATGGTTGTGTCGGCTGGAGAGTCAATTATAGTGCCCAGTTTGCAGTCATCCATGAACTTGGTCAGCCACAGTCCTTCCGTGTTGGCCTGTACCTCCGAGACATATATACCGAACAGGAGAGGTCCCAGGACTGAGCCTTGTGGGACACCACTTGTAACTGGTTTGGAGTCTGACATGGCTCCAGCAATTCTAACCATGTGGGTTCTGTCCTTGAGCCAGTTTGCAACCTATCTAGTGACATAGGGGTGTATATTTAAGCTGGTGAGCTTATCTATAATGCCCGAGTGGGGTATTGTATCGAAGGCTTTTGCGAGGTCCAGGTAGGCTGTGTGGACCACCTTCCCTTGTCAATGGCCTTGGTGACTGTTTCAAAGAAATCAACCAGGTGTAAGAGGCAGGATCTGCCCTTAAAGTCACACTGGGTAGGATCCAGTGTCTGTAGGTCCCCAATATCTTTATGTATGAGGTCCATGATGATCCTTTCCATAGCTTTGCAGACCAAGCTAGTCAGGCTTATGGGGCGATAGTTTCCAGGATCCGTTGAGGCACCACCTTTGTGGAGAGGGACCACTGTTGCTGTACGCCACTCTTTGGGTACATAACCTGTGGTAAGGCTGAGATTGAACAGTAGTTTTATGTTTGGGTTTAGCTCATCTTGGAGTTCATGTAGGATGCAGCCCGGGACACCGTCTGGTCCCATTGATGCTGTGTTATTTGCTTTGGAGAGGGCGGCTCTTACCTGAGCATCTGAGATGTCAGGGGGGCAGCACTCTGCTGGGATAGATATTTGCCCTTCTGGTGGGGAGGGAGTTTGCGCTGAACCTGTCAGCTAGGATGCTGACAATGTCTGTGGGTTCGTGTAGTTTTTGTCATTTTGGACTAATTCTGAGCATATCTGGGAATTCCCACCCAGGTTCCTAACATAACTAAAGAAAGCCTTGTGATTATCCTTAGTGTCCTGTGCATTTCATCTCTCAAAGCTGGCCTTAGATGATTTTATGAGTGCCCGTAGTATTTTGCTAACACTGAACAGAGATGCCTCCCCTTTTTGGGATTTTGCTCTATCATGTAGTAGCTTCCTCCTTCTATTGTATAGTTTGTTTATGGCTGTGGTCCACCAGACAGGACGTCTGCCTTTGTAGGATTGGGTCTTGTTTTTATTTGGGATTGCATGATCCATGCATTCCTGAAGGTGTTCATAGAATGCGTTTATAAAGGATTCTGTGGTCTGGGCCATATTTTCCACAGGCCCGGGTGCTTTGAAGGATTCCACCTCAGTTTTGAGGGGTGTGGAATTTGCTGTACAGAAGTTTTACACTGTGGTTTTGTGGGCAGGGGGGGGGTTGGGATGTGAATATCCAGTGAGATTAGTTTATGGTCTGATCTTACCAGTGAGGGGTACACTTCTGGTCTGGAGCATAGAGTCCCCATGTTGGTGATGAACAGGTCCTGTATGTTTCCCCTCTTGTGGGAGTGGTAACAAGTTGTTCCATAGCATTTGAGTGTATAAATGCTAGGAACCTTTGAGCTAGGGTGTTGGAGCTAGAGTAATGCTCCCAGTCTATGTTTGGGTAGTTGCAGTCCACCAATATAATGGTGTTTGGAGAGACCTTCATATTTCCAGTGTTCTCAGGAAGGCCAAGTGGGGTTCCTGGGTTTGGGAGGGTGGTGTGTGCCAGGCTATGAACTGGAAGGCAGTTTTACCCACTGTTAGTTGCACATGGATAGTCTCTGATGCTTCGTGCTGTGCCACCAACCTGGAGGTGTGTGTATCTTTGATGAATATTGATACTCCCCTCCTGTTCTGGTTCGGTGCAAGTTTTGGGGCCGACAAGCATGGTATGAGGTATAACCTGGCAGTGCTGGGGTGCTCTTGGGAGCCTTGAACCAGGATTCTGTTACTGCACAGATATTGATGTTCTCCATGCTAAGGACAGTTTCCAGTGCATGCATCTTGAGGTTTACACTGCTGGCGTTGAGTAGCATTACTATTAGTTTCCTATCCCTTGTGATACCTATGGAGGTGGTTTTGTCTTTTGAGCCTTGCCTAAAAATGCACTATGGGGTAGCAAGAGCCTTTGCCAATATCCAAAGCCCAGGGTGACAGGTGCAAGCCGTCCCTAGCAAAGCATCGTGGCTTGTCGAGCATGTCATCCCAGGCTGACAGGCATTGGATCCCCTTTGAATGACACCAAAACTTAAGCCAATTGTTGAAATTGATCATCTTGTCTTCATATTGTGGCATCATTCTTGGTGAGGGTAAGATGCTACTCAAGGTCAGGGTCATACCAGCCTGGGCCACATGCTCAGAGAGCTCCTCTATGTCTCTTATCATGTAGTCCAGGGAGGTACGTCTCAGGTCATTCACACTGGCATGGACAATGACTGAGTCATATTTGTACATGCCTTGGAGTGACCTGTGTGCTTGTGTTATGTGGCGGATCATAACGCCCGACAGGCATCTCACCGTGACCTTCTCCTTGTTCAGCCTGGTGAGCGGGACGTCAGTGTGCCTGATGATAGAGGCACCTATTACAAGTGTATCAGGTGTGTTGTTTAGCCTTAAGGGCTGTGACTGTTCGGCACACTGGCTTTGTGAGCTATGTGTTGCACGTGTTCTGTTCTGGGGTAGCGGTTGCTTGTGTGTCTGCTTTGGAGGTGTCTGCTGCTTAGGCAGATTTTTATTTAGAGACTCCGAGTATGTTTTCGTGTGTTTATGTGTTTGGATTGCTGTCGTGGTAGGTCTATGTGAGACTGGAATTGTAGTGACTGTGGTTTCCTTCTCCTCCTGACAGGTTTCGCCAGTACTGAGTTGAGAGAGCTTAGCCTCCAGTTTGGCTATATGGTTGCATCTCTCACATGTGTTGGAATTTGTTGGGAGGAGGAGAGGGTTGTCTGTGTACATGAGGCAGTTGTAACATTGCCTCAAGATTCCCAGATTCACCAGCTGGACCAGAGAGGAGATTGACAACTGACCTTTGGACATGCTAGAATAGTATTGGGAATTCCTTTATAATTGACAACAAAAAGGGCCAATGGGGAACAAGGTACTCAAGGTGAGTTTGTGAGGGTGTAGTGCTTTTAATTTGTTAGTGCTGGCATATATAAATGCTTTAGTGAGCAAGTGCCAGGTAACTCAAATGCAATGTGTTACAGGTAACTTAAATGCAAAAATGACAAACAGTAACTTTCTTTCAAGTGAAACAAGGAAATAAGTACAGTAAGCAATGCAGATGTCACTAGGGATCCACAGAGGTGCTGTAAAGCTGCGTTTCAGGTGGAATTAGTGTTTCAGGGAAATAACAAGCAAACAAGCATACAAACAAAGCTACATTCAGCAGGCCTGGATCTAGTCTATGCTACAGCAAACAAGGTGTACCAATTTCAGTAAGAAACAGTTCAAATATGCAGGCACTATAAGCCTTTAGCCAGAAATTCCCAGCTCAGACGGGCAGAGTCCAGCCTCTCCTCCCACAAGAGTGCAGACCATGAACCTTCATAATGTAAAATAACTGGCCTGAAGCCCAAGTGCTTAAACCAGAACTAATACACATTTAGAATAACAGACACTGAGCCCTCAATCAGCAGTTCCCAACTTAGTAGGATGTAAGCTACCTGTCCTGCCACCACAGTATCCTTGACATTTAATGAGACTCACCCTCCTGTCATAGTTAGTTCTGTGTTTTGGGGCTGTCAAGCATGGTATGAGGTGTAACCTGGTAGTGCTAGGGTGCTCTTGGGAGTCTTGAACCTGTTGTCTATTACTGCACAGATATCAACATTCTCCATGCAGAGTAGAGTTTGGACTGCATGCATCTTGCGGTTTACATGTCCATCATTGAGTATCATTACTTCCATTTTCTTATCCCCTGTGCTACCTATGTAGGTGGCCTTCTGTTTTCAGCCTTACCACCAGAATGCAAAGATGTGCAGACATTACACTATGGTAATTAATAGGGTGTACCAAACAATACAATGACAATCATACTGTTAATGCATCAGGCATGCTGGGATATACCCACAATGATATCATTACACTGTACTGTTGACAACATGATAATATTACTACACTTCTATGTAGTCACCCTGTGCATCAGCACCATGTTAACCTGTTCCTGCATCAATGTTACAGATTGCAGGAGGTGGCACAGTTTCATCATATGCACAGGGTGTGTACTTGGTATGCCTGAGTCTGCCACTGATACAACCAATCGACATGTATGTGTGTGTGTGTTAGTGAGGGACAACAGTACAAGATGGGGCAATGTTGATGCAGTGTGTGCATGTATGTGTTAGCCCTAGGTGTTAGCATTATGCATGTGTGTATGCATGCACACAGTTCCACCTCGTGGCTGCCATATACGGTGTTTGTGGACAGCCACAGACTGTACCTGCCAGGTCATACAGATCACTGTCTCTGGCCACGGACACGGTACCTGTGCCTGGCAGGGGTGCTACGGACAGTATCAGGTACTAAGCCAGACTGGGTACTGTCATCAGAAGCAGTTGGTTGATGACTGGAGACATGTCCCTGCTGGGACTGTCCAGAGCCACGTGCACGTGGTCTCCTAGGGCGGTCTGATGACAGCACAGACCCAGCATTGCTGGGGCTGGTACTGGCACTATGGGAGCAGCCGCGGGTTTGTTGTCGTCCGCGACGACTGCCAGCTGCTGATGTTGCTGGCATACATCCACGTCGATGCCTCAACCATCCTGCATTGCCCTGGCTCATGGACATGTAGTTGTGGAACAGATCTAATGTGTCCCCCCAACGTCTGTCAATGACCTCGGTGAAATTACGGATGGCAGCCGCAACGTCACGCATAGTGTCATTCATAGCAGTGCGATGTGCTCTCAGCTCCCTCAGACCCTGTCTGGTGTACCGTTCCATACGTGACTGTGCCTGCATTACAGCCCGGAACATAGCTGAGGTTGAAAGACCTCTGTGGGCACGTCTGACAGGGGCAGTATGACCACGGATGCTCCCACGAGAACCCCTGGACATCTGCCTGTGTGGTACCATGTCAGGACTCTGGCCATGGCTGCTGTGAGGGGATGCATGTGCCACTGATACCACATTACCCTGGTCAATGCCCACTGTATGCTGTCCATCACCTAGGGACATTGGTGACAATGGATGTATTGGCAGGATGACTGTGCGCATTGATGGGGTTGACAGCTGTGTACTGTCGATTGGCTGACCAACAACGGACCCTGGCACACCTCTCTGTGCCATTACACAGGTATCATCATTATCACTATCCCCAGCAGTGGATTCAGGTTCCCTGCTGCACACCACCAGAGCAACACCAGAACCTGTGAGAGGAAGACAGGAAACACAGTTTACAATGTGTACACAATGTTACCACAGATGCACATGGGCACATGCACACATGCACATGCACACATGCACACATGCACACATGCACACATGCACACATGCACACATGGGCACATGCACACATGCACACATGCACACATGGGCACATGCACACATGCACACATGCACACATGGGCACATGCACACATGCACACATGGGCACATGCACACATGCACACATGGGCACATGCACACATGCACACATGGGCACATGCACACATGCACACATGCACACTCCTCAGTACATGAGATACAAACACACAGACACAAACACACCTGCAATCAAACACATAGCAATACTGTTTGAGGGTATTATTACTATTATTATCATT
The DNA here is from genome assembly GCF_019279795.1 of Protopterus annectens. Classification (NCBI taxonomy): domain Eukaryota; kingdom Metazoa; phylum Chordata; order Ceratodontiformes; family Protopteridae; genus Protopterus; species Protopterus annectens. The sequence continues at coordinate 354,328,403 of NC_056747.1, read as the reverse complement.
AGTATTAAAGGTATTGTTATTACACACTCACCAGCATGGATTGGCTGCCTTGCTGTTACACCAGAGGGACCTGCACAAATAAGACATTTATTGTCAGTGGGCACAACTGTGCCATTGATACTGTGAGTATGATACAGTTCAGTAGTACAACAGTTGGCTTTCACAGGTCTACTGCTGATATTGAGAATATCACTCTTGCACAATAATTACCAGGATAACAGCTACAAACACAGTACACACCTCACACATGCATAAACTACCAGTGTAGAGAACAGTCAACTATAGATATGGCATGTTACCTGCACGCTCCAAGTCCACATGCTGGGTGGCTCCAGCCTCCATCATTACACATGTCTGCGGATGTTGTTGTTGTTGGGCTGGAGCCACAACACTTAGGAGGAGCCCCTCCAGTCTGGTGAGGGGGGTGTATAGCCACCCCACCACCTGTGGCAAGCTGTTGCCTGTGGATATCAGATGCACGCTGATGGACATTTCTAATTAAATCACTGCAGTGATGGCGTACCTGCTCATATGTCCGGTTATGCATGCCTATGTCATTTACCCGACGGACAAGGTCTTGCCACAGTGCAGCCCTCTCCTGCTGGTTCTGGCTGGTGCAGGAAAAGAGTGTGGCAAAATACCGCACCAGGCTCTGGTGTATCTCCTCTTCCTCTGCAGCAGAGTACGTGGGGTTGCGCTGGTGCACCATCGCCCTGGATGGAAAAGAAAACATGTGAGCAAGTGATATGGCACACATAATACTCTACTGTAGTGATATCACTGAACTGCCATATATAGCATCTGTCTGTCTATTGGGGGATACACATGTAAATGACCACATATCAGTGCTCAGCCAACAACTGTGTGACAGTGCCTGGCACACTCCATACAACAAACTAGTATACTCCAGCAGTCGGCACACTGTTTGAGGTCCAATGCACAACCTCACACTGGGGGTTTGTATCAAGGTAATGTATGGGGAACATTGTCAACCCATGCAATGCATGCAATGCACAGTAAAAATTTCACTGGTAATGCACCCTAGTCTTTGTTGCCATAACCCTACCTACACCGCAGTCACATACAGGGAACCACAGCACAACATATGGCAATGTAGTATGTTTGTATCCCAATACCTGACACATCTTTCTCTGGCCTCACACCAAGGACACACACTACCATGACAGACACAAAGTCATGCTGAGCAATCACACCATTACAGACCTTGCACACAGTCAGTGGCACACTCATTCCACCTCACATAGTTGGTATTGCAATGAGTACATGTGTGTGTGCATTGTGTCATAGGTAGGTAGTATGCTATTGGCCCTGGGCCTACAGCAGCATACTGTTATGCTACCCTGCCCCTTGGGACACATGTAATGTGATTGTACTTGCTCCTGTCAAACAGTTACACAGGGTGACTCATATGGCATATTACCTATCTGCATAACATTCAACAGGGGTATGTCTGACATCTACTAATGGGGAGCCTTGCTTCTTAATGCTGGGTGGTTTACTCCAGGGTATGGCTTATTTGTGGGTAGGAACCTGTACCTCCACCATGTGCTCTTTACTGCGGTGCCAAGGATGACAGACATAGGTCATTTAGGCTGGGGATATTGTGAGGTGTTACCATGGTTGTTGGACAACTGTTATGGGTGTGACTTAACTATGTATATCCAGCAGTGGTAACCTCTGTGTAGGTAGTATGAAAGGCACTCTATCTGTGGTTTTGTCAGTCACTCTGCATAGGTAATGTGTTTGAGGGCATTATCACTGTTTGTTAGGTATGACTGTGTCCTTCTCCCTTTCTGTAGTTGTCATGGGAGGTACATACCGTGTAGGACATTGTGAGGTGTAGAGGGGTACAGTGACCTACATTCCCTAGCTGACACACCATTTCTGCTGACACGCACCATGTACAGGTATTACAAGACTAGTGTGCCACTGTGAATATCAAAGGGAGGCTATTGTACACTTGTTTCCCATGTTCCCTCCTGACACATCCAGTAGTAGGCAGGCAACCACCTATGTGGTGGTTAGTGGTGTAAGTGTTTTGGAATGGGGTATGGTACTCCAGTATCCACACTGGTGTTCAGTCCATGCCTTTGTCACCAGGCACCTGTTGCAATACATCTGCACACATGTGCCTCTCTCAGTATATATATATATATATATATATATATATATATATATATATATATATATATATATATATATATATATATAGAGAGAGAGAGAGAGAGAGAGAGAGAGAGAGAGATATTCATATACATACATATCTGTAGACATTCATATCTGTCTGTATATGTGTATGTATCTATATATATCTATATATGTATGTGTCTATTACATATATATGTATATACATATTCTATCTATCTATCTATATATGTCTATCTATTTATACATCCCTCTCTATCTATGTAGATATATATATATATATAGATATATATATATATATATATATATATTTATATATATATATATATATATATATATATATATATATATATATATATATATATACCTTTTTATTTACACATACGAATACACACACTAACATACTGCTAAACATCCATTACTGTACAACCTACATTGTACGTTGCACTACAACCTACATTGATATGTGCACATAGCAACCTTCAAATACATATGTATGTCCAGCCTTCACTAACAGTTGCAGTATGTCCCCTGCCCTATGCACATCTTCATATATATATATAGATACAGACTGCTAACACATATGGAGGGTTCACAGTATGTAGACTATTAGATTATTAGTTTACATTACCTTTGTTTGTCACTGCTGTTTGTGATGGCTTGCTGCTTGGTGGCCTGCTGCTGGTTAGCTTGGTTTTTATTGTTTTTTTTTTTTTGTTGCCTCTCTCTGTGTCTCTTTTTCTGTTTTTTTCTCTCTCTCTCTCTCTCTCTCTCTCTCTGTCTCTCCCTCCGGATGTTGCAATGAAAGTATTGCATGTGTGGACTGGGAGTACAGGCTGCTTTTGTAGGTATATGCACATGTGCATGTGATGGCCTCTGCACCAATTGTTAGCCAGCATTTACTAATTGCATGCAGCCTGCTGTGTGGTAATTGCAGTTCTCACTGTGATTTCAGGACAGTGCTATAAAATGTTAGGTTAGGTAGGCGTAGCCCTTTCAGATTTTCAAGGTGGGGACCATGCTGGTATGCTGTGGACACTGTTCTGTGAGTGTAAAGGTTGGTATGTCTCTCATATTTCAGGCTGTGTTGTAGGCACTGAAATGCATGTTGTACTGAAACCTGACTATTGCTTCCTCCAGTTTATTCTTCTCAGTGTGTATGTTAACTGACACCTAATAATACTAATACTGTTTAAATGGGAGTATGTGCTTTCCTGTGGGACTTGTGGAGTAACTGGTATACAGCAGTGGCTCTTGCAATTTGTTGCTATGGCTTCACTATTTGGCCTTTACATTCACTCCTTGAATGCCTGCTAGGTGTCTTTACTGGAATGTGTTGCTATGGCTTTCCTATTTTCCATTTACATTCACTCCTTGTAATGCTTGCTATATTTCTTTCAGCAGCAATTCCTTATATGTTTGTTGTGGTTTGGTGGTACTGCATGCAGTCTGGTCTGGCCAAGGTGTGGGGCTTGACACCTACAAGGGTATTTTATTTTGCTGCTGAGCAGTAGTGGGGCCTTGTACTTTGTACTAACAGTTATGGATAGCAGGCACATGCAGCTTGTAAACTGCTATACTGTCCTTATTTTATTAGTTGGCTACATCCTTTGATATTTGTGGGTTGTACACCTACATGTGGGTGTGCTTGTGGAAGCTATTCTACAGCTATTCACAGAGTGTGTGACAGCAGACAGAATGATATGCCTGTGAGTTTGTGACACTTGCAGGCCTCAGATACTCTCAGGTGTATCTTTTATCAGCCTCAGGGAATGGTACATATCAGTGGGATACACCCGTGATATATTTCAGATATTCTGCAGTTGTGACTGTGGGGTATTTTGAGCATATGTATTACTACACCATTTCTGACATGCAAGTAGTGCATACTTTCAGTAATTGACAGTTACCATTACGTGGGATAAAACACCTTTCTGCCTACTGTTAGTACATTTCACAGGGAGTCAGTGGGGCACAGTTAACATTTGTTTTCAAATCAGGGACATCCCTGTAAATCAGTCACAGTTGCAGGTCTGGCCTCTTACCTATTCAAATATGGCAGTGTTTATCCTGCTCTGATAGTGTGTGTGGTTTGCAAGGTGCTACTGTCACATTATTACCTACTAGCTACCGACTAGCATGGCTGTTTCTCTTCTCACACTAATGTTATACAAATCCACAAGAATTGCCAGTAAAGATACAAGAAAAGCTTTGTGTAATAGCCTTCCTATATTCCCTTTACATTCAGTCCTACTATTTCATGATATATTGCTTTCAGCACAAAGTTCTTGTATATCAGTCATGGCTTAGTGGTAAGTCATGCAGACTAGTGTTTCCAAGGTCCTGGGTTCGAGACTGACAGAGGAATTTTATTTTGCTGCTGAGCAGACTACAGGCCTTGTCATTCAGAGTGACTAAGGCACTTTTAAGCAGTTGTAAGCGGGTTAGCGCTGGTTTGCGCGGAGCTCACGCATGCGCACTGTCGCTTAGCTTCGCGCACACATGCTTAGCTAAGCGCACACAAGCGCACACCCGCTTACAACTGCTTAAAAGTGCTTACTCTCACGCACACCCGCGCTAATTTCTTTGAAAGAAAAGAAAATGGGGAGATAGGAAAGTGGTGAAAAAGGGGGCACAAAGAGGGTAGGACAGTAGGAAAACAAGCTCGGGATTTGCAGGAAGGATGTAGGAAAGGCCCATAGCTGCCCATTTCTTTATCAGCAACAGCTGTGCATATGTCTGTAATTTGGTGTGAAATTTGAAACCTTCCACCCCTGAGAGAGGGGTGAGGACAACAAAATATGTTGTACAGCCAATTGTAATTACCAGTTCACATGTCCAGCAGACATGTCTGCAAAATGGGCAGCTATGTATGGGGCGTAATTTTTTTGCGGGAACAGAGTGCCCTTTTTTATTTTTTTCAGGTGAGAGTGGAATGTGAGGTACAGGAAGTAGGTATATTTGGGGAGGTAGGTAGGGGAGGTTAACAGACAAGACAAACAAGATGCATACAGGGGCGGAGTATGACACATGTGGGGGGAAACACAATTGACAGGGACGGATGTTTGGATATCGCGAGCCCATGAGCCCACAGATGGCAACAGTGGAACTGAGATCCCCACCCATGGGCAGTTGCCACTGTGCCTTCACAGCCCAGGATGGGGCTGTGCTGGGGGCTGTGTAGGATGGGCAGCAGGCACACCCGTGAGTTGCACCACCCGAGCCTCAAGCTGGCGTAGGGGTTCAAGCACAGAATGCCTGATCTCGCTACGCACCACAGACCGGACACTTTGGAGGGTGAGTGGACGGTCTCCTCCGGCCACGCTTGCAGAGGGGGGACGAGCCCCATCCCCTGCAGCGCTTCCACCGAAGGTGGCACAGGGCCACCGGAGGAGGTTCCGGCCTGGGCACTAGTGCCAGGTGCACTCGCCAGCTGAGGTGGGAGAGGTGGGTCCGCTGGAACCCGCCTTCCCTGTTGTCCTATGTTTAGCAATATTTTATGACATTTTGGGTTAGTAACAAACAATACCATTCAAAATTAGTTGTAACAGCATGCATCAGTATTCCCATTAACCAAACACCCATGAATTCCAAACATTGAACAGCAAGCATAACACATGCATATTTTGAACAACAGTACACAATCCAACAGCATGCAGGGTTGATTGATGGCAACAGGCCATCAGGTTTGGATATGTGAACAGGGCACATGCAGCAACGTACGTGCAAATATGTTTGAACCAACAGGACAAATGTCCATAGGAATTAATTGTGAATACACATACCCAGTTTGTTGTGGAATGGCATTATTTGTGAATATAGGGTAGGGTGAAGAAATATTTCATTAACAACTTCAACTACCTATACATATGCTGTACATCTCTAGTAGCTGCAGATATATATACCCTACAGGTCTTAGTACAGTTTCCTATATGTAACCTTAGGAATGTTGGTGATGGGACTGTTACTGCTACATTAATATACATTGCATTTTTATTCATACACGTTCATATCTGGCTGTGTTCAGGTACAGCATCCTGCTACATTTGATTTATATGGCTCTAGACAACTGTGGATGTTCATTATTTCATACAACCATACTATCTCCATATTGCAAGGGTACAGCAACATATCCAAATTGTGGGACAGACACATTCCAGCTTCAGTACTTTATTTCAAACATTTCACTGTTTGGTTGTGGCTGTCTCATTCATTTCATTATGTACTGACTGCAGTATACTTTATTCAGAAGTTATAACAGCTTTCTTGGTCGATTCATACCTCTTTCTCACACTCTCACTTGTTTTATTTTTACAATTCAAGATGGTACTTTATTCTAGGCATTATTAACATGTCATACTTGGTTACAACAATCCTTTCCAACAGACTCACTTGTTTCATATGGCAGATTTTCAAAGGGGATGTATTTGACACATGTCTATTGTCTTTAGCTTGTTTACCACTAATTTTCAGGCTGCAGCAGGTTATCTGATATTACAATACAGGTGGGAAATCTCTATTTCAGACTTGTTTAATTTTTATTTCTGGATTACAGGCTGCATCACTTATCTAATCATACAGTACTAGCAGAATCTTTCTTCTAGTGTTATTTGAACTTTATTAATATGTAACTACACTGAACTCTTTTACAAGCTGTCTCACTTATATTGTATAACAATTACAGAAAAATAATTACTAACCTGCCTGGTGGCGCAACCGCTCCAGCCTATCACCATAGGCTCGCCGATTCACAGAACGCACACCTGCAGCTGTAATATAAATGAAGTAATATTGGAACATACATCTCCATAATATCAGCTAGGATAATTCCTTACATACATAATTACATGGATACTTACTCAGTAGTGGGGCGTTGGGCATTTGCCGGGCCTCCTGGATCCAACGGTTCAGTTGGTCCTGCTTTCATCTCTTCAGGTCCGCATGGTGGTGACGGACCTGTTCACCAGTCCTTGGTATGCCTGTGGCACTGGTGAGATCATGTGCCAACCGGTTCCACGCCTCTGCCTTGTACGCTCCCCACAGAACCTGGCCCTGCATGAGTTGAGCCTCATGATCGTGGACTAGGAGCCAAACCATGTATTTGGACTCCTCAACACCCCACCTCTGTGCTCGGAAGCGACTACCCTCTCCTACACCTGCCATCCTGACTGCAAATAGGTTCCACAATCAGTTATGCTGTGTATTCCCGCCTATGGGGCTTATATATGCCGTTTTTTTCCGCACTTGTCTGTGATTGGCCATTTTGGAATTGTATCAGCTTAAAAAAACCTGCTTTGTCATGCTTCTATTTCCATTCATTCCTATATATATGCTAATACTGCATTTTTCAGTACAGCTGTCATGGCTTAGTGGTTCAGTACTTTGACTATGATGCACAGTATCCTGGGTTCGAGCCTGGGCATTGCTTTTTTTTATTTTACTACTGTCTAGACAGGCTAGGAGGTGTGTCTGTTTAAAGGTGGCTTTGATACAGGTTGCTCAACATTGCCCGCCGGTAAGCCGGTTGGCGCTCTGCGCAGCTCCGCGCAAACGGGTTCCGCTGGTTAACACGTTATTTGGCTATGAGCACGCATATTACGCTATAAGAAATGTTGCGCAACTACGGGCACACAGTTTCAGCATGTTAAAGTGCTGCTCAACTCCGTGCACTCATATTACATCTGTTAAACCACTGCTCACCTACGGGCAATCATACTCAGCTTGTTAGAGCGCTGCTCAGCTATGGGCACTTATAAAATATTTTTTTTATTGTGTCAGATTTCTTCAAAAAAACATGGCCCATTTCATTACATTTTACTTAAATTATAGTTATATATATATATATATATATATATATATATATATATATATATATATATATATACATATATGTCAGGGGACTGTTTCGTGCTTATTTCACTAAAAATAAAAATGATGTTGTTGGGGCTCGAACCGTGACTACCTCCTCTTTGGCCGACATCTCTACCGCTACTCTATTGCTACTTGGCTTAATTTGCATATTTAGATCTTATATGCTTTTTCGATGACTGCTAACTGTGGCTGAGCGAAGGGCACACCCGTGCAAATGAGCGCAATTATGGGCAAACATTTTTGAAATTATAAAAAAAAAATTAAACTGTTAATTTTTACGTTTTACATTTCAGTTGGGTTAATAGTCTGTGGAGGCATGTGTGGTGTTGTGTTTCTTGACATTTCCGCGGACTCGCTCGTGGGAGTTTCCTTCCGGGACTGTGATTCTTCTGGGGGCGTGTCCCTTTGCAGGACTCGCCATGTGGACACGCCCCCTACTTTGCTACATGGACCGTGTTAGCCTAGGGTGTGATTCAGCATGCCCTCATGAATATGCATGGCATGCTGACATCACCCCATTTAACTGCAGCCTCCGTGTAAGACTTGCTAACTCTTACACGGAGGCTTCGTGAATCCTGCCCATTATGGTAAACTCTGTCATTTCTAGGCATTTATGAATATAAAAAAAGACTGGGAAAAAAAAAAACAGCAACAAAAGAATGGTAATAATTACACTTACCTGTCAGTTACTTGAGTCAAGCTGCCGAACCACAGACCGTAAAAGTAATGGGTAAAGCAAAGGACATGTTACTCACCAGAGACTGGGTAAAGGAACAGAAGATGCTGCCTACTTATAACACATTAAAAGTTATCAGAATAATCTAGAACTTTGTAAAAGTCTCTTCAAGGGGATATATAGGTGTAAGGCACTAGATCGACTGTGCACCTACACCAACACACAGAAGTCTGATGTGAAAATGTTGAAACTACAAGTGCCAACACATTCTATGCATGCTGCGTGGATTACCCTGGAGTGGAGCAAACCAACTACACCCCCAAACCCCCTGCTAATTATATATACTACCTCCAAGATCACACAATCTTAGGGGAATGAGACAATTCCCCTACCCAGGAATTGTGAATCTCGCACACCTGTTGACCATATGTTTGCATTGATCAAATGGTGTCAACCAAACAGGTGTTGGTATGGGTACACAGTTGACTCAGTGGTCAACACCTTTATGTGTGTATATATATATATATATATATATATATATATATATATATATATATTTATTTATATATATATATATATATATATATATATATATATATATATATATATTGGTGTTCACCTTGTGTATGTAAAAATGTATAGTAATAAATTTTGTGTACAAAAATGTGTTTCTCTTTGCCAGACCAGCCCACCGCTATTTATATATACTAACTCCAAGATCGCCCTACAGTGAGGAAAAGTTATATTTCCTTATCCCCACTGTACTGTGTTTCAGTAAAGTGATTTTTAGGGAAAGTGCACTTTTGCTAAAGTGGATCTCAGCTGTCCCTTGTTTGGAGAAGTGTGTTTTTGAACAAGAGAAGTAGACCCATATGTATGTGTATGTGTATGTGTATATATATATATATATATATATATATATATATATACATACACACATACAAACACACACACACACACATATGTGTGCATACGTATGTGTGTGTGTGTGTGTGTGTGTGTGTATATATATATATATATATATATAGGTCCCCTACGACATCCCGAACGCACAGAATCTGGATGCCCAAAATACCAAGATGAAAAGCCCGAAACCCCACATTACCGAAACGTTGAAAGCGTGAAATTCAAAATCGCGAAACTAATATATACATACAGCACACACACACCCTCCCCCAATAACCAAACAAACCACCCTACACTAAAGATAAGCAGGGGGGCTTCGCCCCCTGCACCCCCCATGTTGGGGGCTGTGTCACCTACACCCCCCACTTTATTATTCTAACTCCCAGATTGCACAAACATATACACAAGGCAAACTCACACCCACACATTACAGTCCCTCACACACACACACACACACACACACACACACACACACACACACGCACACACACACACACACACACACGCACACACACACACTAAAGCCCCTCACAAACACACTTACACACACACATACTTACCTAAACTGCAACACCAGAAGCGCTAACTCAAAATCCCTTAACATCGGGATTTTGAATTTCGCGCTTCTAGTCTTTCGGTAATGTGGGGTTTTGGATTTTTTGTCTTGGCATTTTGGGCATCGGGATTCTGTGCATTTGGGATTCCGTAGGGGACCCATGTATAGATAGATAGATATAACACACAACACACACACACACACACACACACACACACACACACACACACACACACACACACACACACACACACACACACACACACACACACACACACACACACACACACACACACACACACACACACACACACACACACACACACACACACACACACACACACACACACACACACACACGTTGTTAGGTGCCTTTGAGTTGACTTCAACTCATTATGGCTCTATAGACAGTTTTTCTTAAATAGTTTCCAGTCTTCACAGAGCCCTGTAAGGGTTGACTGTGGCACATTCATGTCTGCTGACACCGTGTCAAGCCAACATATTAGAAGTCTTCAACTATTATGCGGGCCATTTACCATAGTAATCATAATGTCTTTCTACAGTGATGCTTTCCTTCTTGTGGTGTGTCCAAAATAGGATAGCTTGAGACTTGACATTTGAACTTCCTGGTAGCAATTATTGATTGATTCATTCCATGAGCAGTCCATGGGATTTGTAGCATTTGACACCAACAGCACAATTCAAAGATGTCGATCTTCTTCCTGTCTTTCTTCTTGATTGCCTAGCTTTCACAACCGTATGATATTGTTGAGAAAATGATGGCTTGAACTAATATGATCTTCATGTGAAGAGACATATTTCTACATTTAAACACCTTTTCAAACTCTGCATTGCTGTTCTGTCGATACATAGATGCCATTGAATTTCCACACTACTTGTTGATTCCGTAGTAATAACTGACCCAAGAAGACTGAAGTTGTTGATAACTTTGATGTTTTATCCATCAAGAGTGGATGTGATACCAATTTAAGTATCTGCATCTTTTTCATATTAAGATATAGGCCCACCTTAAGACTGTGCTCATGTGTGCTTGATAGTAAATCTCTCAGATCATTTTGACCTCCACTAAGATTGTCATGTTATTGGCAGAATGAAGATTGTTGATAATTCTGCCACCAGTTTTCACTCCACACTCACTTTGATACTGCAGTGAATCTGATGATTTGTTCTGCATACAAATTAAACAGATAAGGAAAAGGAGACATACTTGGCATACACCTTTGTTGACTTTAAACCATTCTGTTTCTTCTTGGTCAGTTTGGACTGTTGGTTCTTGATAGCAGTAGAGGTTGCACATGAGAAAAATTAGGGGCTCTGGCCTAGCCATCCTTTTCAAAGTTGACCACAAGGCTTCATGCTCTACAAAACCAAACCCTTCCTCTTCCTGACAATGCTTTCTCTTATACCAGTTATGAACTGATGTCATCTGATGACCAAAGGCTGACCCTACTCCCTTTAATCCTTTTACACTTCACTTCTCTGTTCAGTTTATCCCTTCCATAATTTCAAAGCACTTTCTTCCACTGCTCCTCCTGTTTTCCAAATTCAGCTAAGTCCTTGACATACCATAATCTTTGTTACATAAACCCAAGCTTAACTGTCTTTTTCTTTTTCCACACTTCTGCTAATTGTCCTATTTGCTCCCTTCCTGTCCCTTCTCTTCCTCAACTCCTTGTGCTTGTGTATCACATGGTGGACTTTATAATGCCTTACTTATTCCATTTTTTTTCTTTTTTTTCTCTTTTATAATCTCTGTAAGATTGGCCCAGTGGCTTCTCTTCCTGTATCAAATAATCCATTTGTTCCTCATTTGGGCTTTCCCTCCCATTTATTTCCTGGTGGAGGTAAGGTTTGATTGGAATTAGGCCAGTCTATTGACCCTAAAGATTCTCCTATCCTTGTCCCTTCAATAGCCTGCAGGGTCTGCTACAGATGCTTTAGGAGGTGCATGATTGTTTCCATGCGTCTACAACCACCTGACCAAACAACCTACCACTTGCAGTTCAACCATGCTAGGTCCTTCATGCTGAGGGGATAAACCTGCAGATGTTTCCAGTGTATAAGCCAAGCTGCCTCCTATCCTCCAATGGGTGAGCTTGCATCTGCTGCTCACATCTGTCCTCCCCTGTCCAGTTTCTCCAGTGCCCATACCTCTAGTCGAACATGGGACACCTGTGGTGCAGTCAGGGCTGTATCCCTCTGCTCCATGGAGCTGAGACCTAGTTATCCTCCTTTTTTTCAAGTCCATACTCTAAATGCACCTCTTTCCAACTCTTACACCTCCAGTCTTTCTTCCTGAATATGTCACAGCTTTTGCAATCCCCTTGTCTTCCCACTCTTTACATTTAATACTCTCAGTGTTGTTTTTGGCACTATCCTCCACTACAGTCTGTTGAATTCTCTGCCTCTCCCAGTAGCTCCAACAGTTTTACTTAGCCTTTGCCTACTTCTCTTCTCAATTTCATACCTACTTTCTCCTGTAGACACGTTGCCACATTCTGCCCTCACCTCACCTTTACCACAAAATATGCCACCATTACATACCTCTAAAAATCTGAGTTCTCCCAACTTCACTCCATAGCTCAGCCTTCATTATTCTTCTGACTGTCTGTGCTATCTGTGGTCTCTTCACAATCCCAGATATAAATCTTGCAACTATTTCACTACCCTCTCTTTAGGTTCCAAATACAAACACCTCACGTATTACTTTATCTGTTACAATATCATTATCTTTACCTCAGAAATCCCCCACGTTGACAAATACTGCCTATCTTACCATTTGTTCATCTTCTTCTTAATCCTACCATCCCCATGTCTTTCCATTTCAGATACAATTTGCCCTAACATTGAATATAATCTCAATGCCAAATACTTAGCATCAGCTCCCATTATCACGATATAACACCCCCCCTCAAAAAGTACCACCACTGATTTAAGCTCATTGTATTTCACCCCTTGTTTCACTCCAAATCAAAACAGGTTTCACAGAATCACATGCAGACCTACCCTCATGAGTGCCATTGACAGACTACAAAAAATTCCTTCCTCTTCCCCTTCACCATCAAACTTCCTCTTATCCATACTGATAGCACCTCTGTAGTAAACAGAAACAATAAACTGCAATCATCTGTCTCACCCACTTCCCCAGATCAGCTTCTAGAAAGGACTCAATTTACTACCACACTTGTACTTGGCATGCAGCAAAGTGCCCTAACCATCCGCTAATCCAGTGCTCCCCAAACTTCATTTCACTCATTACCCTATTTGTAAAGCTCCACCAAATGAAACAGAATCCCTTTTGATGCTTTTTAAAATTGTCTCTGCTCCCTTCAGTATGCTTTTCTAATCCATGTAGCTGAGCACCTCCTGCATTATGAACACCTCCTCACAAAACCAGCTTGCACATGTTGAAAATACTTCCTTATTACTGTTTAAACCTTACCACCAAAAGTCTAGCAAACCTCTTGACATCACAATTTATTAATAAAACTGCTCTATAACCACCCAGATTTTTCTGTCAGTTTGTCTACTTTCAGCAAGAGTTGTTCCACATTTCCAACCAACCTCCGAAATCCCTACTCAGTAACCATCCAGTACCTCTTCAGTGCATGTATCACCTCACCCTTCACCACATACCTCTCAATCATCACTAATTTTGCAGATCTTCCCTGATTTTGCCTCATATTTTTTGTCCTATTCGTATTTTTTTCCTGGTAAATCAGTGAAGATTACAGTCAGTTAATAACACAAGACATTAGAGTTTCATACTTCTTATTCTTCAGAAAATGCATTATGATGCATAACTTGTGGTTCTATTAACTGTTTAAGTAAATTAGACTAATATTTAAAAAAATGATCCTAATTTTGGACCTTTGACCCCATTATTATTTTTTACTTTGTCCTGAATTATTGAGTAGAAAATGTGAGAGACATGCTTCTGAAGCTTATAAAAAAATCTATGAAAAAAAAAACATTGTTTCCACCTGCCTTCATACTCCACAGGTTATCAACTGCCTCCTCATATCTTTCCCACTAATCTCATTCTCCACTCCATTTTACTCATCCTCCTACAAATATTACTAAATTAAGAACCACTCATCATTCTTTTCCCTTCCTTCCTCCTTGATCCTACAGATATTCCCAGATTAAGAACCACTCATCATTCTTTCTCCTTCCTTCCTCCTTGATCCTACAGATATTCCCAGATTAAGAACCACTCATCATTCTTTCTCCTTCCTTCCTTGGTCCTACAAATATTCCAAGATTAAGAATCACTCATCATTCTTTCTCCTTCCTTCCTTGGTCCTACAAATATTCCAAGATTAAGAATCACTCATCATTCTTTCTCCTTCCTTCCTCCTTGATCCTACAGATATTCCCAGATTAAGAACCACTCATCATTCTTTCTCCTTCCTTCCTCCTTGATCCTACAGATATTCCCAGATTAAGAACCACTCATTATTCTTTCTCCTTCATTCTTTCCTTTGGCACTTCTGCTCCATAGAGCTCCTGATTAAAAAAAGTAACACCATCGGCAGCCCTTTAAATCCCACCGACCTCCTTATGTCTAATGTAATGTATTGTTTTTGATTCCTTGATGGCATTTCCTACACTCTGAATGACTGAAACTACCCACACAATGCTAACAATTACCATATGGGTGAGTAATATTCTGTATCTTGTGTAATTCGGCTTTAAATTCTGTAAGGCCATTATTTCAGTGTACTGGCCAGTTCTAAGCTTATTGTTTTAGAAGGGTACTCATTTTTTTCTAAAAACAAACCTCATAATTACATTAAGATATTTCAGAGAAAAACTAGGGAGTGATTTCACTTAATGGATGATGGAAGCCGTTGGCTGTTCTGTAGGCTCTACTATTTGAAGTCACCCTCATTTTCACTGTGTCTTACTGCTTGAAATGATAAATGAAACACACAGTAATGTACAATAACAAGGAGAGATGCTGAGCTCTGAGTGGTTAGACAGTGAATAGGATAACAGATTATTTTAACTCAGTCTGTGTGTAGCAATTAGTTTTAAATTTACATTTCACCTTGACTAATGCATATAATCACATAAGTAAGCTCTCCAGGGTGTAAGTTCCAGGTGATATATATTATGGAGTTGTACACATCATACAAAGTGTGACTAAATTATTACCTTGCCATCCATTCTGTATTACCTTAACAATCTGTGACATATTTAACTGCTACGAGCTGCCATTAAGAAATGAAACAGTATATTTCTGATGACTGCATTGTTGGCCATGCAGAACAGCTATAATTGCAGGGCTCAGGCAGTGCATAACATCTTATAAATTGCTATTACATAGTTTATAAGTCTGGAAGATATACTAATTTCTCAATTTATTCTTTTACTCGGTACTGTCTGGATGTCCATTTTAGTATACCATTTGTTTTCAGGATATTTTATATTTTATACAAGTGGCTGAAGTTTGTATCAACTGCTGAAAAACTACTGTAATTTATTTTTTCTGTCAAATTCTAGCTTATTTTATTGACTTTGTGAATCTTTTGATCCTGGGTCAGACATAGCATATGATGATTTAGCGTTTTAATCCATTTTTTTCTTTTTTGTCTGTTCCTTTCAACAAAATGTTGAGACATAGCTGTCTTCTGTCATGTCTATATTTTTTTAAAGTTTTTTGATGTAGTCTTACCATTTCAGCTTTTCATTTTATGTTCAAATTTATCTTTTATATTTTGCTTGCTTTTGCATTACATACTAAATGGTCTGCATGGCAAATTGTATCTTTTTATATGTGCTATATACACGGCCCATGGGATTCAGAAACATTTTCTGCATTGTGGTGAGTAATTTTGCATGATGAGCAGCCTTGCACAGGTGTGGCAATTCAGAAATGCACTGAGAATGAGAAGAGAAGGCTGAGAAATTCCACAGCTGCGTAGTATGTTACTGGTGCTACAACGAGATAGTAATCATAACTCTCAACCTCTTAGAACAAGAAATTGGGACAAAGCCACAAATAATGGGGGGACAAAGCCCCAAAAATAGGGACATTTTTTTAAGTATTGTTCTTATAAACTTAGAAAATTGATAGAATAACAGGTTTTGCATTAGCATGGATTTTCTTAAGTGTATAAAGTCTAAAACTCAAATGTCTCTCAATATTTTCAGACTTCAGTCCTTAGTAATTTGCCACTGATTAAACAGAAAACCACAGTTGTATAAGAAACAGGCCAAAAATATGAAGCAAAAATCTGGACAGTTGAGAGATATGATGATAATGAGTAAGATTATTAAAGTGAATGTCTCTGCAAATGTAAATGTGTTCCTCAAGGCTCAGTACTTGGCCCTCTACTCTTTAATATATTTATCAATAACTTCCACCTTTCCATTCCCGAAGCCACTGTTATCAAGTATGTAGAAAACTCTGCCATCATCTGCTCTGCCTCTTCCCCCTCTGAACTACTCCTAAAAACCCAACTTGCCTTTTCCAAAACAGAATCCTGAATGCGATCAAATCACCTTGCCATTAACACCAACAAAACAAAATTAATGATTTTTTTCACCCACTAGAAACTCCACTCTTGACAGAAACCTTTTCTACATTATAAGCCAAAATAACACCCCTCTTGAAATAGTTCCTGTACCAAACTGCTACACATCATCATTGATGAAAACCTAAGGTTTGACTCACACATACACTCAACTATTAAGAAAACCCATCAAAATTTTGGTCTCCTCCACAGACACAACCATTATCTCAACCCTTCCTCCCGCCAAGCACTTGCATCTACCTTCCTCCTCCCCCCTCTCATGTACGGCACCCCCTTATTCACCAACCTCCAACTAGGCCTACGTTCCAAACTCAAATCCTGCTACCATAAAATTTGCAAATTTGCCACCAACACCAGAAATTCATCTCATCATTGCCACTCCCTAGACACCCTCAGGTGGTTAGAACTGCCCAACTACCTCAGGTATCTGCAACTTACCACCGCACACAAGCTGATCTTCAAACCAGCTGACTGCCCTTCCCTATCCACATCCCTAATACCCTACACACTCCCCCACTCCCGAAGATCCGAGAACCAAAATCTCCTACAAGTATACAAACGCTCTCATCCCCCTGGCCAACTACTGCTAGCCTGCACCATAGCTAAACTGTGGAACTCTCTCCCCACTGCACTACACAACATGTCTAACCACAACAACTTCAAGACCCACCTGGTCTCACACCTGTCCTCCAAATGGGAATGCCCCTCTCATGCTCCTACCTAACCACCCCCAGCTCATAAATCCTCTACCGTTTCTCAAAGATAAATGTATATCTCTATATCTTACTGAAAATGGTGAAATTATCTATTAGTATCTCTTACTCTCCAGTATACTATTCTCTCAGAAAAGTAACCTTTCTTATCATTCTTCATTTTTCCTTTGCAAGGAATGTTACACAAGAAAGCCTATGGCACACTGTTTTTTTTCTATTTCTGTTACATTCTTAATGTTCTCTGTTATGTAATGTCTCTTATTTACTACTATTATCATTAATGTAAATTCTTGTGGAGCTTTTCTCCCTGCCCCTCCACTGAAAATGAGTTACCATGACCCAGTGGACTCTCCCAGTCAACAAATGCAAATAAATATATAAATGATATATATATATAAAATACTTCTTAACTGCACCTCATTATGAGGAATGTTCCTCATTTTGAGTCTTTAAAAGTCCATGTTCCATGTAGTTCCACATTGAAAGGGTCTGTTACACATTCATTGTTAAGAATTGTTTAACAAATATCCATAGTAAATAATACTGAATCATATTAATTCATCAATAACACTTGTTATGGTATAAAGTAGCACATTCTAAGCATGATGTGAGCTTCCTAGCTGAAGCTGCAATGTGTAAACAGTTGTGCAACTCTTGGAGTTACCATGTTGACTGGCCACTTATAATGGTGGCCTGGGGTACATATACTGGAGTGCTCATTATCTGTGAACTGCACTTTGAAAGATATCCTGTGGGATTCCAAGCAGTCATCAGTAACTGAATGACAAATACTCTGGCTCTGCTTCCTACACTTTCTGGTGCCTCTATTGAAGCTGTGACTGTGCTTTTTAAGTTTTTACAAGTGTGGGTTCACTTTATATTTCAGTGTTCAGAGGCATGCAGTGAACACTAGCGGTTTGTGTCTGTCTTTCCTGCCACCTACATGTCAAACTAATAGCGCATTCTCATGTAAGGTACTGGAAGTTTCTCTCTTCTCATTATTCTCCAAATATTTACGTCACTTATCCAATTAGTGTACTTATAACATCATTGTTGTCTGCACATTATCAGTTAACATTCAGTCCACTACCTACCAGCTTCCATTTCCTATTTACCTCTAAAATTGGCTCTATTTTCACAAAATTTTCCTTTGTCAGCAGAAACAGGAACTTTTTTCAACTAGAAACCGACAACTTTTATGCTTTTGGGGGACTCCACTCCCTTCACTGCTGCTGCGTTCAGGCACACTGCTCCCCACTATACCTCCAGTTTCTACTCATCCCCCTACTTACCCTAAACTTAAACCAGCCAGTCTCCACCACACCTTACATCATCCACTTACAGCATATTTTCCCCAATAGTCCTTTTGCATCTCATTAACCAGTTCTTATTCTCTAGGTGCAAACCCTCTTCTCACTACTAATCTGCACTCTAACTTTTTGTCCTTTAAGTACTTCTCCTTATATTTATACATAATTATCTGAACCCTACCACTTCTGTACTACCAGCTTCTCCCTCCTTACTAAAATACCTATCGATATACCTGTGCTATGCTTTACTCTCTTCCAGTTCCACACATCCTATTCTTAATTTGTGTATATATATATATATATATATATATATATATATATATATATATATATATATATACACACATACATACATATATATAATACATATTTATGGGTATGACTGTTTATCTAATCACCTAAATATCTACAGCCTAAATATTGACAAAAATATCTAATGTTCAGAATACAGACAGTTAAAATATCTAAACACAAAATATTGACAAAATTGTAGTTACACCAGGGAAGAGTACATGCCCTTTCCCCACTGTTGCACAAACTACGAGATGGATTATATAATTAGGCCTCCATGCAAATACATACGTTTAGGATGTGGTTAGTTTTTGTTGCTGTTTTGTGCTTAGATATTTTTAAATGTCAATATTTTGAACATTAAATATTTTTGTCAATATCTAAATGATTAGATCAGTTGTCATAGATCTATATATGCATACACACACATACACTTGCATCTTCACCCTCTAACAGCTCTTCCTCTCTGAATCCTATTTCATGCAAGTAACTCTCCTAACCTTAAACATATACCTCCTAACAGGTTTTTCTAATTTAAAAAAATAGGTACTATCTCTTCTGCTCTTAATCTTTGTCTTAAAAACTTTTACTTCTTTCCCCATACCAAGCACTATACAATCCATATTTCATTATTTTTAGTAAATTCTACTTGTATACCACTTCAAACCTTCTCCATCACCCCTGCTATCTGATCTGCATACTTCATCATCCTGACTATCATGTAATACTTCTATCAGCTAACACTCCTTAATTTCATCATCCTGACTATCATGTGATACTTCTATCCGCTAACACTCCTTAATTTCATCATCCTGACTATCATGTGATACTTCTATCTGCTAACACTCCTTAATTTCATCATCCTGACTATCATGTGATACTTCTCTCAGCTAATACTCCTTAATTTCATCATCCTGACTATCATGTGATACTTCTATCCGTTAACACTCCTTAATTTCATCATCCTGACTATCATGTGATACTTCTATCCGCTAACACTCCTTAATTTCATCATCCTGACTATCATGTGATACTTCTATCAGCTAATACTCCTCAATTTCATCATCCTGACTATCATGTGATACTTCTATCCGCTAACACTCCTTAATTTCATCATCCTGACTATCATGTGATACTTCTGTCCACTAATACTCCTTAATTTCATCATCCTGACTATCATGTGATACTTCTATCCGCTAACACTCCCTAATTTCATCATCCTGACTATCATGTGATACTTCTATCTGCTAACACTCCTTAATTTCTATCTTCTCATACTTCCCACACCCATAACATCCCCCAGGCTTGCATCCAATCAAGTCATTTCCACAACCCTTCCTGCACCTTTCAACTCACATACAGAAATTTTGCCCAGAATACGCACTTAATAGACCCCTTCCTACTTTTCTACGACATTATAGACTTCCTAAAACATAACATACACTATCATAAACCCATAATCTCCAACCTAAATAAAAAATAGTTAAAATAAAATGGTCTGTTCATAGCCACCATGTCTTCCTGAATCTAAAGCTTATTTTGGGTATTTATCTCAGCCTGGTCCAATTAGATCCTACCCCCAAACTCTACCTCCAGCACTCATACAAACACTTTTACATAGTACCCCCCCTAAGTCCATTTCCTTCTGCATTTGTCATAGAAACATTAGAAGCATTTGTAATAAACTAGCAGAATTCCAGGCATGGCTGGCCTTACACTCTCCAGGTATTGTCGTTCTAACAGACACATGGCTGAAAAAAATAACATTCAAGACAATAAAATTCTGTCCCTAGACTTATTCTTAAGGCTGAAAGAAAAAAAAAATAAGAGCAAGTGCAGTTACAGTTGTGTAGAAAATACTCTCCAACTTACCTAGTTACCTCTAAACATACCTCACTTTAACAGTGCCAGAAGAGTTTTGTCTTAATGTAAAATAAACCTGACTTTTAAAGTGAAAATCCTATAGCTGTTCTTTTACAGTATGCTGTGATGTCTTATGTGCACAATACCATAATTCTTTAACTGTATACTGCGACGGCTGTGTCCACATAACCCATCCACCCTATTATGACAATGAAAATACTTATTTAACATACTTAGCAATGTTGCCTTATAACACCATGTTCCTTCCTAAAATAATGTTCTGTATCAGATGGAATGTGGTACTAGCTCATACAAAATACAATGCAATATCTTTTTCAGTATTTTAGCCAATGGATTAGCTCAGATAAATAGAGAAATGGAATATATTTTTCAGTATTCTAGCAAATAGACTAGACACAGTTACAAGAGCATAGTGTGAGTCAGTATCAGAAGCAATTAGGCAGGGCTATAGTGAGATCTGAGATTCTGTGGACATTGGTGGGAAGCATTCACCTATCAAACCCTAACTGATATAAAAGAAGGCTGCTGTTAAATGACTGACTGTAGAAAGGATGCCATTTACTGAAGGGAATTATCCCCTTCTCACTTTGAGAATATATTGTTGACTCTGGCCTTAGCGCAGCTTCAGTCTTTTATTGAAGCTTAAACCTTGGCAGATTTTGACTGTGCAATTATGCTTTATAGTTTAGATTATTTAAGACCAGTCTGCAAACTGGTGCTATGCTTTGTCTCTAGTTAATATAAACCCTTTTTTCAGGACAAGGCATGTCAGAGATACCCTCAGCTGCTCTGTACCCCTTAGTTTTATATACAGGTCAGGCATATTTTTAACAACCAGAGGAGATGTGGACCATCATTAATAAGGAGTAGTTGAGTGAAATTATTTGGGAGGAGAAAAGTTAAATGGGATATGTTGGTCCTTACATTAGAACAGGGTGGTATATGATTTCCTGGTTTTAATGGGATATTTTAGAGCTGTACAATTTAGGCTGATATACATAATGCAAGCAGAAGGATAAGTCAAAAGGGAAACGGATGATGATGAGGAAGGGGATGGAGTTTGACAAGTAATGCAAGGGTAGGATTTTGGATACAGGTTCTTAAGGAGACTAGCAGCAACCATACAGAATATTATACTTACAAATTAGCAGAAGTTATTCTACGAACTTAGCCAACATGAAATTTTACCAATAGAGATATCTGCAAGTAGGGGAATAGAAAGTAGGCAAGAATGGGTTGGAATTTACTGGAGAAAGTTAACAAAGGAACTAACGTTTTGGGGCAAATAATTATAGTTAAAAAGGGATAGAATGGAAAGAGGCTAAGCAGAAGTTTGGACTGTAGGTTAGAGACTGCCTTCCCTACCAGGGATTGATAGAGTATGGGCAATGAGAAGAGGGCAGGATATTGTAGACCAGCTCTGGTAGTGTTTTTATTTGAGTGTAGAACAGAAGTTGCCATCAAAAGAAGGACAGACAGTAGGGCATATAAAATATTTTATAACTGTAAGAATCAATCAGAGAAGAATAGAATAGATTGGGAAGAGAGACTGGAATAGCACAGCATTTCTGCTAGGAAGTGTGTGCATAGCTATTTTTATACCTCAGGCAGATAGCAAACGCTGGAGATGTAATGGGAAAGAGAGGCTTAACTGGGAATATGTTTATGAGATTGCAACAGGTTGACAGATTTTAAAAGTTTAAGCAATTGTTAGAAAATGGAAAAAAACAAATCTAAACCAACTGTAAGTGAAGTACTAAATATTATAAAGGAGATAAAAGAACTGAAAGTCAGGTCTTTAAAAAATGGAAGGAGCAAATTACATAGAACTAAATGGAATGTATGTGAACAATACATGCAGAAGAATAATGTTCAGTAGGACGAGTGAAATATAAAGGAAGGCAGGAATTTAGCAATTTATGTGACACTGGAGTGAATTAAAATCGGTAAAATATATATTGCATGAAAAATAATGAAAGGAATGTCAGAACAGTTTATCTCCTTATCTATTACCATATATGTAACTATGTCACTTTTTAATGTCGTGTTTAATGTTTAATAAAGACATTAAAAAAGACTGTTCAATACATCATTTACTCACAATTTTGGCATGCTACATGTTATAATAATATGTGTAGGTTCAATATGCATTGCTTTTTACATTTGAGTTTTAGAAATAATATCCTTCAGAAAATGTAGGAAAATATATTCTATTATTCTAACAGGAAGTCAGGGACATATTATCAGTAATGACAGTAGGGAGAAACATATATTTAATTGGTCCACTGCCATCAGAGGTGCTGGAAGACGCTGAAGACTTGGGGGGGGGGGTGGTGAAGGTCCAGAGGGATATGTAGTGACCTGAAAAGGACATTTTTACTTTTTTCTTCTACTGTTGACTGTGATAAAAGATGCACATACATGCATGCTGAATAGCTACATATAAGGCTAACTGTAGCTGCATTAAGAATAAGTCCACATACATTTTATATTGGATATAATTTAAACTAGTGTCTCTTATCACCCCATTCCCAAGTGTGAATGGGACATATATTTTCATCTGAATGCATTGCCTTTGAGTATACCATTCACAAAAATGGCCTGTGTGTTAAAAACTCAAATGAGTAAATGAATGGAGGACAGAAATTTTAACAGGCAATGTTAAACTCTGGCATCTGTGTGGTATTTGGGCATTGCAACACTTAAACTACAAAGTGGTGAACAACAATTGTAATTACTATATGGCATGGACTCTATGGTTTCACTCTGTTTCTTGGCCATAGTCTAGACAGCCTAGTGTATGGTTTATATTGTGAAAGTGGATATAGTGAAGACAGGTTGGCCATTTCCAAATTCAGAATAAAAAGTATGCAGTGAGCTGTCAGCACAATAGTCATAAATAGACTGAAACCAAAGTCGATGCTTCCTCTTCCTCTGGTATGTCCTAACATGTTGGAGACAATAAATGCTGATTTCTGAGTTTGATTAAAATAACACACACACACAAAAGCACAGTCACAGACTTTTACTACTTAAATCTGCATTATGAGTTTTCAGTCCAACTAGTACTTCAACTGTAGAAATATTATTGAAATAAAATGCAAATTTGCATGTAAACATTTTAGGTTGTAGAAAAGTACAGTTATGTAGGTAACTATTACCTAAACACTATCCTTCCTTCAAACAAATTAAACTCCTTACAAAAATCCCCTATCTCATCCATAACCTATCGACCAATCTAAACCTCTGTGGTGACATACACCCAGAACCTGTGCCTAAAAACAACAGAAAGTAAACCACAAAAAAACAAAACAAAAACAGAACCCCAATTCTCATCTCATATCTCTCCTAGAAGCTCCAACATCTTTCTAATGAATACAAATCTGAGAAGCGTCCTCAACTAAATAAATGACCTACATGTTAATTTATCTCTATACTCTCCTGATATTATTACCACAACAGAAACCTGGCTGAACCACTAACAAGTTAACAGAAAACACCAGGAAGGACCCTGTTGACCAGAGACCAGATACATAAATTTGACCTAGGTTTCGTCTTTATTATACAGACTTCTTCAGAATATGAACACATTTAACCACTGTCTACCGTCTCTGGTCAACAGGGTCCTTCCTGGTGTTTTCTGTCAATTTGTTAGTAGTTTGGATTGGTGTCTTCCTTGTGGTGTGAGAGAAACCTGGCTGAAACCATATATAAATGATAATGTAATCTTGCCTGCATGATACTATATATATATATATATATATATATATATATATATATATATATATATATATATATATATAGGCTAGACAGGACTAGCACATGTGGAGGAGGGGTAGTCATTATGTACAAATCAAATCTCAAACTAGAAAGATTAGATCCGACCAAGCAACCTTTTAACAATGCTGAAATTTTATTTACCAAACTAGAAATAAGCCCCAACAAATATTTAATCATCATAGCTACTTACATACCACCAGGCAGCAAACAACCTCACAATAATTGAAGAAATACTACACTATACATCACTGACATTCCCACACGAAACCATTATTATGGGTGACTTTAATACAAACTGGGACACATGCAACATTTATAACCCCCAAAACTTCATAAACCTTCATGGCTTTAAACAACTCATTCAAACCCCAACCAGAACAGATAAATCCACCAAAAGCCAATCAACTCCTAATTAATAAATTAATTCAAACCTTACAGTTTGGCTGCCTCCCAGATAGTATCAGTGACCACCTCCCAATATACCTACTAAGACAAAAAACTATCCCCCTAGAAACTCCGCACCTAAACAATTTTGGAGTAAAAAACACTTTAACACCGAGACATTTAACACCCTTCTACGCTCATGTAAGTGGTCCCCAAAAAACTTTCCCTACATAACGCAGTAGAATACTTTGATACAACATTCCTCAGCATTCTCAACAAAGTAGCCCCACTTAGAACCATAAGAAGGAAAGCAAATTATGCACCATGGCTAAAAAGAGAAGCCAAAAAGCTACTCAAATAAAGGGACAAAGCCTGGTCTCTATGGCACGCTAACAAAACTCCAGGCTAATCGAGACCACTACCATAATCTTAGAAATAAAGCCAAGACCCAAATAAAGATAGATAAAAATAAATTACTACACTGATATCCAGGTCAAAAAATCACATCAACCCTCAAAAATTCTGGTCTGCCCTGAATAAAACTCCACCAGCCAGGTCTATAAACATCCCCTGCCCCAACAGTCATTTCTAGTCAAAAGAACATAGCTGAACAATTAAATACTTTATTCACTACATCAATAAAAACTCTCACTAAAAACTACTGCAACTTCCCACTATTTATGCCAACTCTTCTAGTGGAAAATAATGATACCCTTCACTTTAAACCTGTCCCAACCAACCTCATCAAAAAACTACTCAGTAAACGGAAGCCAACCTCTCTATCAGCTGATAATTTACCATCTGAATACCTCAAACTAGCATCAGAAACAATAGCATACCCTATCTCTAACTTGATTAACCATTCTATCACTGAACAACAAATCCCATACCTCTGGAAAATCATATATCACCCCACACCATAAAGGAGGACAATCTACAGATATCTCAAATTACAGCCCCAAGGCAATTTTATTCCCACTAGCCAAAATCCTAGGAAAATGCATTCATACACAGCTTATGAAGTACCTCTTAACCACCAACCTCTTACCAGATGCACAACAGTTTTTGTACCTAGCACAGCAGCTCTCCTAAGGTACACAGACATTATTAACAATTACAGAAATGATGGCAAAATTGTCTCTTCCATCTTTCTAAATTGCTCTAAAACATTTGACACAGTTTCCCATCAGAAACTCCTCACTGAATTAGCTTCTCTCAGACTTAGTCACTCTAGTCTATCCTGATTTCACAATTATCTAACTGACCGCCAATAAGCATCAGGTAGCAATAGGAGCTCTCTTCTCTGCAATCTGTATCCATGGGTGTCCCTCAGGGCCCAATCCTGGGACCCCTTCTCTTTACTGTTTTTACCAACACGCTACATACTGCTACCCAGTTAGCCACCATCATTCAGCATGCAGATGATTCTACACTTATCTGTGCTGATTCCACTCAACAACAACAACTAAAAGCTAAAACACAATCCTTCTCAGCCATCAAAGGTCGGTTAGCAGATTCTCAACTAATACTTGACCCAAACTAAACAAAGCTCATGTTGTTCTTTTCTAGTAAAACACCTGACTCTTCCCCCTCATTTCAAATACATTCAGCAGATAATACTACTATAACAACTGTACCACACACCAAACTACTAGGTGTAACAATTGACAACAAATTAAAATTTGATACATGCCTAGCACAAGCCATCAAAAGACACATATAAAATTTGACTGTTTCTATACAGTTAAAGACTTTCTCACTGCCACCACTACACTGGCAAGAACCCAATTTCTCTTCACCAAATTATATGCATCTCCTATTTTTACTAATCTAAAAAAGTCTGAACTAACAAAACTTAAGGCCTTTTATAACAAAATTGCAAAGTTTGTAACACAATATCCATATACAGCTCATCATTGCCTGGAGCTACAGCAATTAAACTGGCTGGAAATGTTCCAACAACTAATGTATACCCAACTCACAATCACACACAAATTCATTTTCCAAAAAAGACAAAACCCCTGCCCTCCAACAAATGCTCCACTACCAAATTAATTCCTGAATCATTCAGTCCTCAAAAAAATCCTTCCTACATACTACCAAATCTAACAACAAAGCTGGATATTCACTTTACTTAAATTACATTTCCAAACACTGGAATAGCTTCCCTCAACCTATCCTAGCAACCAGTAACCTATCTAACTTCAAAAAAACAACCATAGTAAAAGCTGGATTTCTTCTTGTAGTACTCCTGGCTAAATCCCTCTCTACCCCCCCCCACTTTCACTTAGACCAATTTCTTTTATTAACCCATCCAGTCTCAATTTGCCCCCCTCCTTCTTCTCCAACCATGTTCTACCAACTCTTTCTATAATAAACTCTTTACTTTTTTTAGTCATTCAACCCTCTAACCTGTATTATTCCTTTTTCATACCCTCTGTATGCCCTTTTTTATTGTCTCATTATGCTGCATGTTTTAAATTATATTAGTCAACTATTACAAGTAGAATTGCTTTATCCACAGGCCTCCACTGAAAAAGGGCTTTGTTCCCAGTTGGACTCTTCCAATAAACAAATGTAAATAAATAAATAAATAAATAAATAAAACTTATTATAATAGTAGGTGTTAACATGATCCTGCTGGAGTAGACTAAGCTACATGTGTTATATCCTGCAAAGCTTCAGGGCACTTTTCATGCACTCAAACCAGTAGCTTGACCTAAACTACCTAAAAAGACTGGTTTGGATGCCAGGACCTTCAGAGATTTCATGCCAACTGAGAGAGGGGGGGGGTTGAACCTTGAGAAGATATTGCTAGGAATAACAAAAAAATGCCTACACACTGGCATAAAAAAAAAAAACCAAGGGGAATGGAGGGAATGGCTATTGTAGCACTGATCATTCTAACATTGATTGCTATGGTAAATGTATTGATATAGTTGTAATATATTCTTCATATTCATAACTATTGCAGTAGCCTAAGCAGTATGGGTAAGATCACCACAGCTTAGAACAACTGCAAGGTGGAATAAGAAGAAGGTCCAGGAACCCGTGGAGAATGGTCCTAGCAAAACTTGACCTAGACATGGAGAAGGAATCTGGCTTGTGGTGCTCTGTAAAAGTATGTACAGATGACCACGTTGCTACTTCTGTAATACTTCTAGAATTCACTCCTTTCTAAAAAGCCATAAATGAAACTAAAGCCCCAGTAGAATATGGCTTGACCCTGCCTGGTTGTGGTGAGAGTAACAAAAGGTAATAGCCCAAGGTATCCATTTGGAAATAGTTTGCTTTGACACAGATTGTCCCTTCTCCTTACCTTCGCAAGAAATGAACAACTGATTGGAAGTTCTGAAAGATTTTGTGATGTCAAGATAGCACTTAAACTGTCTGTGGATATCCAAGGTATGAAGTATTCTTTTCCGTAATTTTAGGGTTTAGGGAAGAACACAGAGAGATGGATAGTTTGGTTTTACGTAAATTTAGATACCACTTTAAGCATAAAAGAAGGATTAGTTCTCAAGGAAGCTTTGTGCTCTGGAAAACAAAATAAGGATGACCCACCATAAGAGCTTACAACTCAGAAACTCTTCTTGCAGAGTCAGAGCAATCAGCAAAATTGTTTTCCATGTTAAGGACCTCAAGTCAGCCAGATGAGCTGGTTTAAATGGAGCAAGTGTTAGTTTTTCTAACACAAAATTAATGCCCCAAGGAGGAATCACTGTTTTTTTTGGCAGTTTCTTGTGCAAAACCACTTTCAAAAACATTTTGACGTGGGAATGCCTTGAAAAAGGCATGTTGATGGGCAGACATGCTGAAATGCAAACAAATTAACGTTGATAGAGGAGTAAGACAGGTGATAGAAATGCAGCTCACACGAATATTGTAAAAAAAAAAGAGAGAAACACTACCCTGAATGGGTTATGGTTATGTATTTGGCATCAACTAGAAAATATTTTCCATTTGCTAATATATCATTTTCTAATAGAAGGTTTTCTTGCTCCATTACTTCATTCTGTACATCACCAGTAAACAGGTGCTTAACAGATATTAAGACCCTATCATCCAGGCAGTCAGCTAAAGTTGTTTGGGGGTTAGGATGCATAAAATGTCCCTGTTCTTTTTTTAAGCAAGAAACATCTTTATAAAATTATCACTCATGACATAGGCAATCATACAAACAAACAATATTGACATATTTTCATTTGCAAACATTATACAGCACTTGTAATCTATCCAGTCACTGACAGTCAAAAATTACAAAACTCATTAAATTCTTGTTTTCCCTTAAACATTATTCCTTTTCCAAAACATTATTCTGGATGTATTGTTCCCGCAATTCTAATTTTTCTATTTAATTTGCTCCTACCCTTTTCTACAGATCCAACTTCCAGCTGATTAATCTCTGTTACTATATTCACTGCTTCTAGTACAATTGGTTTAGACTTTGATTTCCATTCTATAGTAATTGCTTTTTTGAAAGACACTAGAATTAAGCGCAGCAAGGTCTTACCATGTCTAGGCGAATCCGATTCTATATCACACCTCAAAAAATCATTTCCTTAATTAAACCAATCTGTTCTCCCAGTATTTCTGATAGAGTAACCTGCAGGGAATTCTTAAAGTCTGCCAAGTCATTACGGTCCCCCAAAAATATGTCCCTATTTACCTCTTTCGTCCCTGTTCCTTTGTGGCTAGTTCGAGTCTGTGAGGAAACTTGAGATAATTGCCCCTGGCAAATGCCAGAAGAAGGGAAAACTACTGCTGCCTAGGCCAGAACAGAGTCACCACAGTGATCTTGGGGGATTCTTTCTGAATCCACAGAATTACCTTTAATATCAGTGGAAAGGGTTGAAAAGCATGCAGGAATATTCCTGTCCAAGGAAAGAAAAAGGCATCTGTCTTTGAGGCCTTTTTGCTTGATGTCCCGGAGTAGAATTTTGCCAGCTGATTGTTCACTGAGCAGGCAAAAAGACCTACTTCAGAAACTCCCCACAGATGGATCAGATCTTGGAACTCCCCAAAATGAGTTTCCATTCATGAGGGTCTAGATGCCTTCATTCTGCCCAGCTTGTCTTCCACACAGTTTTACTCTGATAGAATGTAGGAGGTAGAGTGAGATTCTGTTGTAAAGGTATAGCCCGTGATAACATGGCTTTTCTGCATAGGGGTAAGACCTGGTTCTCCCTTACTTGTGTATGTGCTATGTCACTGTGGTATTGTCCATAACAACTTGAAGTGGTCCTGGGGATCAAAGGGGATTTAGAGAGTTGAGTGCCTTAATAAGGGCAAGCATTTCTTTTACTTGTATGTGCTCTCTCTTTGTTGTCCCAGATACTTTGCATTTTTATCCCTTATCACTGATCCTCAAGCAAATTCCAAGGTGTCTATGGTGACTGACTTTTTTGTTGCAGGATGGGAGAGGGACAGACTTGGATTCAGGGTATTTGATGTCTCCACTAAGTGATTTCTCTTCTCGCACATTCCAGAACTGGAATCTGAAAAGATAATGGGTTATGGGACCAAAGAGATCATACCTCTCAATTGTCCAGATTGTCACAGAAAGTCCAGATTTTTGCTTCATATTTTTGATATCTTTCTTATAAAATTGTGATTTTCTGATAAACTATTGACAAGTCACCGAGGATTGAAAGCAGAAGATAGTAACAGACGTTTTCGTTTCAGAATTTATACCCTTCAGAAAATTCATGCGAATGCAAAACCCGTTATTCTATCAACTTTCTAAGTTTGTAAGAACAATATTTAAAAAAATGACTCTATTTTGGGGCCTTTGTCCTGGTTTTGTCCAGATTTCTTGCTCTAAGTTGTTGAGAGGTATGAGAGAGACTTCAGATACCATTGTATCTTTCTCATGTGGAGTCTGACCTGAGGTACAAGGAGAATCATAGATGACATGGGACTCAGAATCCTGAGATATTCCCTGCATTGCCTCTAAGGGGACCCCATCAGCCACAGAAAACATTGTTAACTCCCAGTCCATAGTGGCTGTATGTGTAATACCAGAGGGAACTTGGGGGGAAAAAACCCTGGGTTAGATTTACATATAGATCTGCTTTTTTTTTTCTGTGAAAGAAAAGCTCTTTGTACTGAGTTTCTCTTGGTATCCCATCCTGCATAAGAGATCTCTCACCAAACAGAAAGATTCCTGACACTTTGAAAAATAGCCTGCATAGATAAGTAAGTCATCTAAATATGGAAAAAAGTGGATACGCTGTAGCCTGCAATGTACTGTAACTGGAGCTACACAGTTTGTGAACACTCTTGGGGGAATGGATGACCCAAAGGTTAAGGGAGAGAAAGGATAATGGGATCCAAATACATAAAACCTTAAGAAACACCCAAAGCCTTAATAGATAGGAATGTGATGACAAGCATCTTTTGAATCTATGGTTACCAAAAAAAAATCTCAAATGGGGAAGAAGGGGTAAGAGACTTTGTTGTGACAGCATCTTGAACTTGGGCACTATCACAAACTGGTTTAAGAAAAAGGTCCATAACTGATCTCCAGGCATTTCCTTTCTTTGGCATCAGAAACATTCTTGAAAGAAAACATCTTCCCCACCGGGAAAAGAAACTGTTTCTGCTACCCCCTGATAAAGCATGTGCTGTAGGATAGAAGGGAACAGAAGGGTCTGGTCTGGCGGATGTGGAATAATTCCCTCCAAAGAAGGGATCAGTTCTCACTGTCATCTGTACCCCTGCTGATTCAGTCTCAGAACCTGTCTGAAATAGCCTGTTGTCAGAGTGAGAGAGAGAAATGGAGATTTAGACTTCCTGGAAAGGATAACAGACTGCCAGGGTAGGAGGGAGGACAAGGCCCCTTACATAATCATTCTGACTTATTTGACTGTCCTTTGTTCTGGTGGATTCCTGCTTTCTTTTAGGGATCCTCCCCACCTTTGTTTTTTAATGTCCACTTATCAGCATATTGCTGAGACTGTTTGTTTTGTTTATTGCCAAAGTTGAACAAGGGAGAAAAAAAAAATAAAAATTTAGAGATGGAAAGATAAAAAAAAAAAATCTGAGAGATTCCCTATATCACCTTAATCATCTAATCACATTTTTATAACCTTTGCAACAGTGGTACCGGAATCTCTGTCCAAAGATGAATTTAAAATCTCATGTTTACATCCTGTAGGAGGTTCTGAGAATGAAGCCAGGCAAACCTTCATGACACAGTACCAGTGTCATCCTCAATGGATTTGCTATCCACAGTCATAAACTCACTTTTTTAAGTGACCTGAAAAATAAAAGAAACCAAATCACATAAAGCAGATTTTTCCTCACAGGAAGGAACTGCAGATAAAGCATTCCTCATATTTTCACAAGCAGACAGAATAAACTTTAACATATGAGCCTAACAATTTAAAATTCTAACAATTACAGTTGTAGAAGCAAACACTTTTTCCCCAAACTTAAAAACTGTTTTACCATCCTTGTCAGAAGGGGAGAATTAGAGTTAAAATGTTGGCAGCAGCTGGATTAACTAAAGATATGGCTGCTGGATCATGTTTGGGAAGTGTGTATAAAAACTTAAAAGACAGCGGCACCTTATATTCTCTTTGTCTTTTTAGGGGCAGCAGGCTGAGTATCAGGAAAATTGCAGGCAATAACACACACTTACTCCAGAGCTGACAGAACTTGGGAAATGGGTGAAGGTTCTGGAAATTCCTTCTGTAACAGCTGATAGTATTTCTGGGGGACTGAGAAACTTCAGTGTTCTCCCACTGAATACACTTGCAGATTCAGGAAATAGTCTAAGAAAGAAAATCATTGTTAGGGAGATTCAGGTAACAAGCTGTCCTCTGAGTCTGAATCAGAATTCTGAAGGGAAAAAATGTATCTGTTTCATTACATTATTATCCAGCTTTAATTTCTTGAATCTCTTCAGGAAAAGAGGAATCCTCTTTTCTCTTACCAGAAGCCATCTGGGAAGAAAGGTCAATAGACAAAAAGTACAAGACCCTGAGCCAGCCTTACAAAAACTACTCCTGTCCAGTTAAACTGGAGCAGGAGAAGCTATACATTTAGTTTTCTGCTTCTTTTTGACTAATTAAGGCAAACATATTTTTAATGGCAACAATAGCTTCGTCAAGGATGGACACAACATTATGGTTAAGCAGGGGCACCTTCTCGCAACAACAACAAAAGTGGCTCTCCTTTGTCCATGAGTGACCCCCAATAGCTGCAGAGGACATTGTTAACCCCCAGTTCCTTTGTCCCATCATTACTTTAGGCTTTGTCCAGATTTTTTGCACTAAGAGGATGGGAGGTATGCTTCTGAAACATGTTTTAAAAGTTTGAAAAAAAATATGTTCTCTGGAGCAACCTCCCATATGTAATAGTCTGAACCCTTTGCATACTGATACATGTACACTAGTACTCATGTATGCTTGCACACATGTACTCCAGCGGACCCACACACATTTGCAGATACACATGCACCCATGCACACTCACATACAGGCAATCTCACACACTTGCATACATGCACTCGTGAACACTTGTATGCATTCACTTGCGAACATTGGCAGACAAACACACACACACACACACACACACACACACACACACACACACACACACACACACACACACCTTCTCTTTGCCTAAAGAAAAAAGTCTAATGTCCCATTTGTGAACAGACAGAGATAGCATTCTTTATTAAAAAAAAAAAAACAATCTGAGCCAGGAGCTTGGGGCTCATTTTGTGGTTTTATTTAAAGTGTGTGTTGCGGGGGGGGGGGGGCTGCTCACTCCCCCATCACCATATGGTTCCGGTGCCATTCATTGTCATTTGCTGGTCAGTAGTACTGGCAGATTTGATTGCCTAATGCCAGACCTGACCTTCCCAACTTTAGCAGGGTTGCTTAACAGTTGTTAAAATTGGATCTTATTCCACTACAGAGCTTACCTAATTTGTCCTTTTTAAGTCTCAGAGCATAATTACCACACTCCATGCCCTGCAAACATATCTAAATTTGAATCTTGATGTCCCTAATGTTATTCTACAACTGATCTGTTTACAGCAGTAATTTGCAGGGGACAGCAAGCATTTCTTTCTGAGTTATCACAGTTTGGTATGAACTTTTGCATATCGCTGTGATTTTTATTTAATTTCTTCTTGATTGCATGTGTGGTTTGACAAGAATTGTAAATGCATCACATTTTTTGCATTTGTAGCAACTTTCCTTATTAATATACTATTTTTCAAGGTTATGTCACTTTCTACTGTAAATCTCTATGGTTGTACAGAAACTGAACGAAACACCCAAATCTCAGCATTTACAAAGTCGATAACAAAACACTGACTTTGCAAACATTGACATGCTACTATGCATGCACCGATTGATAATTTCAGTGCATGCAAAACTTAACATAAAAAATAAATAAAAAAATATTTTTGCAAGGGGGCAAGCCCCTCCCCTGCAACCCCCATGTGGACATATTTCCCAACCCCAAGAATCGTGCGATCTTACACACCTGTTGATCATCTGCTTAGTCGATCAAATTTTGTCGGCTAAGTACACAACAAAACATAGAGACAACCCACTTCAGTTGACACATCTCTGCATATAAAGATATATAGTTATAGATACATATATTCTGACCAATAAGGTAGTCTAGCAAATTTGTGGCAGTTTATACAAACAAATTCAGCCTTGAACTTTGCAGTTATCTACATCTATTTCTTTGGTTTCATTTTTCATGGCTATTTGTACAGCTATTAATATTCATTTATAACTCTGAGATCAAGCATTTGGGTATACATTCATTTCTTAGCTCATGCATAAATTTGTGTCACTCTCTCACTCTGTGTATGCATGTGTATATCAGTCAATTTAGTTTCAACAGTACCTACCATGGTGCCTTTGTATCACAAGAATAAACAGCAGGTCTGAGTAAAACCATTGAAAAAGAAAACCAGATCTAGTAGCATCGAGGGATAAAGATCTGACTATGGCCCAGGGGACCTGTGTTTAATTAATGGCTCATGCAGTTGATGGAGCTGTGAAGTGTGGAATGACTTCAGACTTTCTTTTTGTTTAATTTCTGTTGCTTTTTTAATAGTTTAATCTTTAGTTTTATTAGTCTTCTCTCTATTACCCTACTACCAATTTTTTTACCTTACTGGGCAGAACGTCAGTGAAGGAGGACATGCTGCATGCTTTGGCATGGTACAATAATTCCCATCCTTCAGATAGTTAAGTTAGGGAACATTAACGCCTGCTGCTGGAGTATATGAATAACTCACAAGTAGTAAATATTGTGAATGGTGGTGGAAGACAGGATAACTTACACTTGTGGTAGATACATCACTATTGTTGTTGTTATGAGGTGCTGCATGTAGTATTTTAGTATAACAACAAATATAACTTTGGTTTTATTACCAAAGTTTTATTTGGGTGACATTGTATTTAAAGCATGCAGTACTTTACCCGTACTTCTAAATGTATTAGGACTTACTGTCTAGTAATTTTGTCAGGTGCAGTTCACCTTTTATATGTGAACTATATTGCACGCAGTTGACTGTTAACAGTTTTCTGCCACTCTTACAGACTGTTGCTATATACTGAACTAAAAGGCATCACAGCAGTAATAGTTTTACTAGAGAGGCTATGTTCTACTACAGCCTCGCCTCGGACTGAATGGCACTGCCTCTGCAACTATCAAATTGCCAACAGAAACACAGATCAGGTAAGCTGTGTTTTACCCATATTTTGCTTTCTTAGTTCATACTTAATTATGCAAAACTTCTTTAAAGTGAAATATATTACATTGTGTATACTCTGCTCAGGTGTGAACTCACACTTGGTAACAACTAATCTGTGCACAAAAGAAGGGATATAAAAGTCAAAGTCATAACAAGCACTTTGCTTTATAAGAACTTTCAGATTTTTCAAGTAGCAAATATTTTCTAACAACTTATTCACACCCCCACCAGGGGCAGCAATATCCTAGACCTGGTCATTACCAACATGGGAAACCGATGTTCCACACCAGAGGTCAATTCCTCGTTGGTCAGATCCGACCACAAGCTAATCAGCCTAGACATCCACATCCCACCCCCAGCCCCAGTTAGGGAAACCATTGTAAAAAAACTTCTCCAAAGCCAACTTCACACTTCTTAAGACAGAAGTGGCAAACTTCATGACACCCATGCAGATGGACAATAGAGGTATGACTGCCAAATCCTACACAAATGCACTTTATAAGCACTTACACGAGTGCATGGATCATGCTATCCCTAATAGAACCAAGATGTTAGCCTCCAAAAAAAGGAAGCCAATCTGGTGGTCCTCTGCCATAAACAAACTCTATAACAGAAGAAAGAAACTGTTGCAAAAAAGAGTAAAATCCCATGACTGGAGGAACTCCCTGGTCAACCACAGTAAGAAGCTGAGATCCCTCATAAAATCCTCCAAAGCTGGTTATGAAAACAAAATTGCCACTGACTCTAAAGACAACCACAAAGCATTCTATAGCTATGTCAAGAATCTAAATGGGAACACTCAGATCTGCTCTGAGTTACAGCATAATGGCACTAGATATGCAGAACCAACTGATATTGCCAATATCCTAGCAGATAGGTTCAGTGATAACTTTACCCCCTCTCACCCCCTAGAGGGCCCATCTCTATACCGGAAGAATGCGAAGTTCGTATAATCACGGCTGCACAGGTAAAAAACACACTATCCAAAGCCAAGAACACAGCATCCATGGTACCTGACAATATCCCATGCTGCGTTCTACACGAACTACAGAATGAACTGGCACCCTACCTAAGTACCATGTTCAATCATAGCCTCACCTCAGGCTTTGTACCCACTGAATGGCGCACCACGATGGTTATCCCACTCCACAAAGGGGGAGCCAGTACGGACCCCGGGAACTACCGCCCCATTAGCCTGATGAGCCTGGTCTGTAAGGCCATGGAACGTATCATCGTGGAACTCATAAAAAAAGACATTGGTAATCTCCAAACTCTGGACCCTACCCAGTTTGGATTTGTAAAAGGCAGATCATGTCTCCTAAACCTGATTGACTTCTTTGAAGCAGTCACCAAAGCCATAGATGAGGGTAAAATGGTTCACACAGCTTATCTAGATCTCGCCAAGGCTTTCGACACCATCCCCCACTCTGGAATTATAGATAAGCTCACTAAACTAGGTATAAATCCCTATGTCACAAGATGGGTTGCCAACTGGCTCACGGACAGAACCCACACTGTGAAAGTAGCGGATTCCAAATCCGGCATCAGACCAGTGACAAGTGGAGTACCACAAGGTTCAGTCCTGGGTCCTCTCCTGTTTGGTATCTACTTCTCTGAAGTGTAGGCCAACACAGAAGGTCTTTGGCTAACAAAGTTTGCAGATGACTGCAAACTAGGAGCCATAATCGAAACTCCTAACGATGTGGACAAACTACAAAAGGGCTTCACTGAGACAGATACCTGGTGTTAAAGCCATGGCCTGAAGCTCAATGCCAAAAAGTGTATTGTCATCCCCTTTGGTAAAAACTCTGTACCCATGAACTACCACATAGCTGGTAGTCTACTTAATGCCAAAAATGTGATAAGAGACCTTGGGACACAGGTGGACAGTAGTCTCTCCTTTGATAATCACATCGTCACAGTGGTCAGGAAATCCTTCTACATGGCTCATCTCATCACAAAAGGATTCTCATCCAGAAAAAAAGAGGTCATTGTTCCCCTCTACTCATCACTCATTAAACCCATTATAGAGTACAACACCCCTTTTGGTATGTACCTCACAAGACATCTACAACAACTGGAAAGACCACAGAAATACCTCACAAAGAGGATTACTGGCCTCTAACAGATGCCCTATGCAGACCGTCTCAAAAAACTACAGCTTTACTCCATCGCATATCGCCTACTCAGGGGCGATCTCTGCCTAACATACAAAGCTATGTCAAACCCAGAGCTGTTGGACATGCTCCACTTAAAGAAATCCCAATCCCTCCGAGCTACATGCTCTAGGGACCTAAACCTTGTTACCACAATAAACAGAACATGCTGGAGGGATAGATTCCTGTCCCAGAGACTTGCCATACTCTGGAACAGACTACCTATCTATGTCAAACAGAGCTCCTCATTAGCACTCTTCAAGAAAAATCTTGATGATTGGATGGGAAATGGGAAATTCACCCCGGGGATCACTTCTGTGGCTCTGCTCGACAGGGGCACAGGAAAATAATTTTCTTGGGTGGCAAAAGCCAGGGAACATTTTTTGGCTAGGCTTGTATGGGCCCTAAGGCCAATAGCCTAGTACCTACCTATGAACCTATGAAAAAACACTGCCCATGTAACCACCAAGTACAGTTGCAAGTGCTGGGGACAGTGAATTAATAACAAATGCTGATAAGAATTGTTTTAGGCTTGGTCTATTTTTTTGTATTCAAAATGCTTTTGCCATTACCCAGATCACCTATTTGCGTTATATTTTCAGACAGCTAATATTATCTGAATATTGTTGAATTTAAATTATGCTATTTCTTTTAAACATGTTTGTAATTGTCGGGCCAAAAATGCATTTTAAATATTGGATGCTTTAAGCAATAGTATTTTGCATAGCGTACCATATTATTTTATTTTTAGTTATGGCAGTTCTAATATAGCAGCCTCACCCCCAACAACAAACTGAAAATTCTGACCATAGTTGTCTGTAGATAGCAAGAAAAAAAGGTAATAAAACTGACTAGCTTGTTTTTTTGTAGGCTGTGATATCTTAGGAAAATACAAATGCCTCATCCCAATGTGATTTGTGCTCCAGACAAAGATATTTGTATGGAGCCTAAAAGCTCATGCTTTGTAACTTTATACATTACTCCAATAAAACATGCAATTAGCCTGCATGGCCTATTTATTTGTGGAGAGACCAAGACTTCTATAATCAAATGTATATTTCATTATTAATATTATTGTATTTAATCATAATATGTTATGTATTAATAATGCCATAAACATAGGAAACTGTGCCTACTCAGCATCTCGTAAATAATTAATGACTATTAAAGCTCAATTGTTTGCTAACAGTTTTTAAAATCTTTCACTTTTATTCCAGGATTTTTTATTCAAGCTATTGTTGCTGGGAAGCGGTCAGTGGTCAGTGATCAAGGGGAACACAGTGCCTGAAACCCCTCACAGTATCAGTGCTAGATGTCATCTAGATCAGGACCTTTACCCATCCATGAGATATGCCCCTCACTATTTTGACAATTGCTAACTTTAGCATAGCATGTTTAGGATTTCTGTGCAAATTATAGTCGTTAACACAGCAGATTTCCAACAGCTGTCTAACCATCAGTTGAGAAGGTTTGAAATATATGTAACATGTAATAGACAGATCACTTTTTTCTGACTGCCCATTATCAGTGATACACTGCTTCAGGTACTATACAATATCAGTGAACAATTCTGTTCGGAAATGTGATTTGTAATAGCAACTGTAAAAACATTTCCCAATATGGACCTTGCATACATCTTCAGATATGGTCCCATAAATGGAATGATAAAAACTTGGACCAATAAAAGCTGAATGCTAGATATGTTGTCAGGCTGCAATTACTTTGGCAATTTGATCTTAATATCATAAGGCTACATTTATTTTGGCAAATATATATATTGTATTTAATTTCCAATATTTTTGTGCCAGTATATTCTGCATGCTAGGGTTACTACCTGGTGCAAAGTGAGTACACAGAATGTAAGTAAACGAAAACTGTCAACTTAAAGAATTTAAACACGTGGGATGAAGGAAAAGACCACTAGCCACATATTGCAGACTCTTCTCACACACCTCTATGCATTTAAATAATGATTCTTTTAATTTATTTTTTTATGGCAGGTAGACTATATCCAGGAGCTATTTTTCAGCTGTGACCATGTTGCATAAACTATCAAGAAAGCAATATAAATACAGTATTTATAGTGAAGTAGGTTGTGTTACTATAAACACATGTACATGTACACACACACACACACACACACACACACACACACACACACACACACACACACACACACACACACACACACACACACATTTTGCTTACCATTTTCTCTTCTGCCTAGTAGTGAGCCCACAGATTTTATTGAATTAACCATAGTGATTCCTGGCACAAGCCTGAAATGACCCAAGGAGCCAGGAAGAAGGATATGGTGGGGTGAGAGTTTTGCTACCTGCCTCCAATCTTGACATTGTCCTCCAAAGTCCCAACCACCCTTCTTGTCTTAAAGGCACAGCACACATCCCAGATGATATGCAGCCATCATTTAGAGGCTCTGAGGTCATACCAACAGGGTGTTACTTCCATGAGCCTGAGAATGGAACATTCCATTTTTAGCACTCCCTCTTTTCCCCTACATTTTGGATTGCAGAAATTCTGAAAAACACAAGTTTTGGTTTGCTTTTTCAGCCAGCTGTAATTTGAACGATTCATTTCTGGCACACTGAACTGCTTTCTCCACATAAGATAGTATATAAAAAGCAACCCCATGAATTAACAAATGTTGCTGTACAATTTCATCCTGATTTTATACAATAACCCAGAAATCACCTTTTTTGATAGAATTATTAGTGACTTTCTGGCTAAAATATTCAAAATGCCATCTAAGAGATTGTATGTTCTGAACCAGTCTTTGTGACTTTGTACTTCCATCTTAAATATGAATCTACATTTTGACCAAGACACAGTCATACTACATGAATTTGGTCCTAAGATGACTTTTTTCTGATGATATGGCCCTGTGTTATTAATGAGTGTCAAAGTTATGAGTCACCATTTGATCTAACAAACTTGCACAATTACATTTATGAGTTCTCAGTATTTTGGAGTAAAAAAAATACATTTGTTGTTTATATAAACTCACCCTGAACATTTTCACTGACATCATGTAATTTCACACCAAAGGCTGATTACCTACATAAACTAGTTCAAGCCCTTGGAGACAAATTTGCTGAATTATCAACTAAAGTTTTAATTAGCTGGGCCCTTTGACAACTCAAGATTTAACTCCAAATTTTACATTATAACATTTGCTTCACATCACTTCAAATACAACTATGATATTCACCAATAACTAGGCACTGCAGCATTGTTCCCTAAGAAAACCACCTAGTCAGAAATTGTGCCCCATAATCGTTGTTGGCTTCTGTAATATCTTAGTCCTAGAATGTTTTGTTTACTTATCCGTGCTATATTCTGCATGCCTGAAACTCAGTTAATGAGAACTGCTTTTGTTTCTATCTCACATGCTTCACTTATGTTCTCTGTAACAGTATGACATCATTCTTATGGACACCTTTAAGTATTAAGAAATATTTAAGAGTTTCAAAGGCTATATAATAGTCAATTTCAAATATATATCTACCTAAACAATTGCCAAAACAAAAACAAAAAAAACTTATTTTTCCAGCCTACTGTGTTGGGTTTGATTAGAGTCTTGAGTGCAAGATGGTTTGCCCAAGTTACAGGAGTGATTGTCTCATGGCTACATTTTTTGTTGGTAGAAGGTGTGGATATTTACTGCTGTAACACTGACCCCTAGAGGTGCCTGCAAGAGCTTCACATGGTTACATGTAACCAGAGCAGGTCTGACCACACCGGTTTGCACATAATGAATCACCCACTTAGAAGACGCTTCAAGAAATAGAAATAGTGGCTAAGCTAGAACTATCTCTTATGAGATGAGTGCCATGTCTTGCCCTGAAAAAGGAGCAAATGGAGAAAAACAAATAATAAGCATGGTCAGGGCCGGGCTTTGGTAAACTGGTGCCTTAGGCAAAAGGTTTCCATAGCGCCCCCTCCCCCAACACCACCTGGTACCCCTATCTTGATTTACTTATACCATCCAGATTACTGGAAAAGCACTCCTGCTAGAGCAGCACCCTAGGAGGCCGTGTAGTTAGCCTATGCCTAAGGCCAGTTATGAGCATGGTAGTAAGATAATGAATACGTTAGTATAGGTAGGAGAGGAAAAAATCCTTTTATTTTCTTTAATAGTCATTGCCACCATATGTTGATTAACCAGGCAAACAAATATATGCATATATATTTATATATATATATATATATATATATATATATATATATATATATATATATATATACATATATATATATATATATACATATCAATGAATAACTGCAAGTTGTAAGTTTCAACTCACGTTTGGCAAGAATATTATTTGTCCTATAACATGAAAAGTTTAGTATGGCTGAAGGTGCATATCCGGGCTGTACATTATAGGTTTATGACCAAGTACAGGTTTAAAAGTCATGACTTAATGCAAACTTACTCTATTGGCTTCACTTGAACAGCAGTTTTGTCTCATGTACACTCCAGAATATTGTTGATGCAACAAGCATATAATCAAGGAAAAAGTATATACCTACTTAGAGGTGAGCAAGGTGT
Source organism: Protopterus annectens (assembly GCF_019279795.1). Classification (NCBI taxonomy): domain Eukaryota; kingdom Metazoa; phylum Chordata; order Ceratodontiformes; family Protopteridae; genus Protopterus; species Protopterus annectens. The sequence goes on along the minus strand of NC_056747.1, from coordinate 354,285,843 downwards.
TCAGAGCAAATGACAGATAACAGCCACCTATCAACTAAGGAATTAGCTTTCAAGGAGTAGTCATTCCTCTTGAAAGGTGAGCTGGTCATCTCATGAATCTTTTCCTCATGTTAGTCTTAACCTTTTGGAAAGAATGAGCTTTATGCTAAATTGTGCCGAGCAGCCTTCATTGGTCTGTTTCTTTGAGAGCTCTTGTGCAGTAAAATTCCCCTTAGCTAATCTCTTGAGGTACTAATCTGTTGAGGCAGGGTCCCAAAATGGAGAACCATTATGTTTTTTCAACTAGACAGAAACACAGATGTTAGATAATTAGTATAACTGAGCAGGCCCTGAGTATAGGTGAACGGTATCTGCAGAAGATCACTCACTGTTTTTCTTTCCTTTGGTTCTTGTCTTGAGCTCTGCAGACATTTATGATAACAATGGCCATGCTAAGTTCCATCAGTGATGCCACTGCCTCGCAGGTTGCATTTACATTTGTTTCCTATTACTGAGTTTTAGTATGGATATAGCTATATTGCTGTCAGTATAGGATAGAGGTTTATAGGTAAATACAAATGAGCTTCGCCATGCTTTCACTTTCATAGCATGTGACTGAATAAGTTAGCAACAATACAGTGCTACTGGTTACTTCTGAAAGTGACACCTGTGCCTAGGCTGTTCTCTGACTGGTTAGCAAATAAACAGGAAAGTATCAAAGCACAGACCTTTGCCCAAGAGACTGAAAGCAGTACATACTATTTGTAGTTTAATTGGACAAGGCTGAGTAACTTGGGTTTATTCTCACCCTTGTGTTAAACCCAGACAGGAGGAAGTAAGCAAGATAAGGGATTTCAACCTTAATGTTAGCAAACTGCCATAGGCAAAAACATTTTCAAGGAAAGACAGTACTGAGTTAATAATGAGAACATCATGTCTAGAAAATGTGTTTATAGTTTTAAGGAATGTAAGGACTGCTAAGCTGTCCCTGAACCTCCAAGTAGTATTGTAAGGGGCACTAAACAGGAGGTTTAGGTATTACAACGTGAATTACCTGAGCAGTTCTGCCTGCCTAGACCTAATGAGGCTTATCTTATAATAATAACTCAGAAAGAACCACAATACATGAAACAGATAAAAGCTAAAGACAACATAATATCTAAATCCCATTTTAATTTTAAACATGTATTAAACTATAACTGAGATTGAGAACTAGGCTTTCTGCTGTTTTTGTTTGTTTTATTTCTCAGTTTTAAGAGACATTTCCTTGATACCTATTTAAATATATGACCATGCCAGTTTACCTACTGTGATTTTAAAAAGAGGCTATAGACTTTTCAGAAACGATATTATATCTCCTTGCTCAATACTAAATTGGAGTGTGTTCAACTAACCCTGCGACACTGAAGTCCACTCTACTCAGAAAGATAGGCCTACTAGTTCTTTATTGTGAAGGCATATAATTACAGCACTATTTATTTCTGTGTGCATTTCTCCTGTGGCTTCTGCCAAGCAGACTCCTCATATCAGACAATGACCCATTCACTTTCTCTTCTCTGGCATTTCAACCCTACATCACACCATGGGGATTCCTGATTTCCATGAGAGATTACTGGTGCCTATGCACTATGGTAATGAATTTCATGGGCGAGAGCCATTCACAGGAGAAGTTATCATATAGGCATACATAGGGAATGACTACTTTTTATCTGCCAGCCCCTCTCAGGTCCTACGTGTCAGTCTGATCACAATTCATGCAGACTTCTGTGTAGGATATGATAGCAGGCAATGCACACATACAGTTTGTTTTTTTCTGAGTGCTTTGTTTTCTCCACTCTTCACCGTATTATGGCTTCCTGCCCAATATCTCTTGTCTGTCACCCGTTCTACCAGTCACTTCCTACACCCTGATCTTTATCCATTAAGGCTGGGGCTGGAGAGAAACCGTAGGATGTCCTAAAGGTCTGGCTGTCAATGTCCACCAGGGTGGTTACTTTATGACCTATTGCATTGATCGCCCCTTCATTACAGTACATGTGGTAATACATGTTCTTTCTTAGCCTGTGCTGCTGCATGCTGTGTGACTTGTCCCCTGGATGTCAGTCATGTAGGTGATCAGGCTGTCTTCCTCAACCTAGGTTGGCTGAGTTTGCATTAGGTGCTCAATTCCTGGCTGCTCCCTAGTGTTAGGGCTGCTAATGGATATTGAATCATTTGTGTTACACGACTATATCCCAGTATCCCTTGAAGCCTGTTCTACAGTATTACTTTACTTGGTGTTAATTGCTAACGGTAATTTAGTTACTTTGCCTTTTTGTAACTGTTGTGTTAAAGTATCCCATTTTAGGTTCATAGGTGTTGATTAGGTTAATGACCACAAGAGCCTTTTTAAGCCTCCCCATGTATTCCAAATCTCTGTCAAGTTCTGGTACCCCTGATAAGTGTAAGAAGGGGCCTAGAAGATTAAACATTTACAAGCAGGAGCCTAAGGGATGAACCATTTACAGGCTGACTGTTTCCATTACAGATACAGGTGCCAAACCAGGGATGAATTTCCTGTTCACCATCCAGTTGTCCAAGTTATACTTGAATTGGGTTAGGGAGGAACTCTGCTTCACATGGATGGGGAGCCTGTTCCAGAGAAGGGTTAGTGTCTGAGATACATACCTGTCTCTCCAGCAGGTCCCATTTATTTCACAGGCAGGGTTTAAGTCTTTAAACAGGTAATTGTGGTGCTGTTTGATTTGCAAATATACAGGAGGTCCATCAGAGTGGAGTCTGACAATGTCTTTTATGCTAGACATAGATCTCCCCTCAACAGCCTATAGGAGACCTAATACAGGGATGGAGCCTTGAAGCAGTCTGCATAGGACATGTTACTTATGTCCTGTATTCTTTTAGTGAGGAACCTTTGTGGATGTTCCAGTTGTTGGATGTGCCTGGTTAGGTACATACCAAAAGGAACATTGCACTCAATGACATGTCTGATGAATGCCGAATACAGTGGGACAATGATTTCCTTGGACTTAGATGCCATACCTTTGTTTATAAGTTGTACAACATAAAATGATTTCCTTACTACTGTACACATATGATGGTCAACGGCAGGATTACTGTCTGTGTGTGTCCAAAAGTCCCTGACTACTGGGTCAACTCCTATGGGTGTGTTGTCAATATGATAGTTACCAGGGGTGGATGACTTCCCAAAGAATGCTATCATGCATTTCTTGGCATATAGTTTTTGTCCATGGCTCTCACACCAGTTTGTCTGTGCTAGCCCTTCGTGTTGTATATTCATGTTGGTGGGGGATTCAATGACATCTTCTAATTTGCAATAATCTGCAAATTTTGTCAGCCAGAGGCCATTGATATTGGCCTTGACTTCAGAGAAGTAAATGCCAAAAAGGAGCAGCCCCAGGATTGATCTCTGAGGGACTCCTCTTGTGACTGGCCTCTTTGTAGAGGTAGCTTGCCCAGTTCTAACTTCTTGGGTCCTGTCTGTGAGGCATCTGGCTATTCACCAAGTGACATAAGGGTTTGGACTTAACCTCTTGAGTTTGTTAACAATGCCTGAGTGGGGTATTTTGTCAAATGCCTTGGTCATGTCAAGGTGGGCACTGTGAACCATTTTGCCCTCATCCATTGTCTTGGTGACTTTCTCAAAGAAGTCCACCAGGTTGAGTAGGCATTATCTTCCCTTGATGAATCCAAACAGGGTTGGGTCCAGTGTTCTTCCATCAGGTTTGTTCTGCTGTTATTTTCTACAGTTTGTTTTATCTGGCATAAAGTACTTCTGCTTTTGGGAAGCACACATGAGAGAAATCTTGCAGGGGGATGCTAGAATGGCAGCTTATACTGTGGATATCTTGGGGTGCTGGGGTTAATGAGATTAACTGTCTTAATTGTGATACATAGATGAGAAACTGATGTCCAAAGTGTAGTGCAGAAGCAACACGCATTTTGTTGTTTTCTTCATCCTTCTGCAGACTGACCCCAATGTGTTGCACAGTGTACTATGTCATGACCTATGTCACTAAATGTAAAGGCCCTGGTTTGCCAGAAGCATCATGCCTAAGTGCATGCATACCTCTCCTTCTCTATGAAATTACACACTTCTGAGTGTTTGGTCTTTTTTTAATTTAACTTTTTTTGTCCCAAAACCCTGTTTGTCATCCTGCCAGTAAGCCATATTCTTTCTTCACTGGTCCCTGCATTTCTCACAAAGACATGGGAGGAGCACTTTGATTTTTACTAGAGGAATTATGTTTTTGGTGCCCATCTCTGGTTAGCTAGTAATGTGACTCAAGAGATGTTGCTTGAGGCTGTCACACTACACTGAAGGTGTACCTAACCTGTAGATAAGGATTTTGGAAAGGTGATGGCATACATGTACTGCACACCATCAGGCAATCTCCTGTACCTCACTTTCCACTGTCACACAATAGCTCATCTTCTACCATCAAGCAATCTCCTGTGCCTGCCATCCACCATCCGGCTATCTGCTGTACCTAACATTTTTCAGTTTGACAATCTCCTGTACCCCATCATCCACAATTAGACAATTTCTTGTACCTCACCATCCACTATCATGCAGTCTTCTGTATCTCATCTTCCACCAGTAAGCAGTCTCCTCTACTACACCATCCACCACCAGGCAGTCTTCTGTACCCCACCATCTACCTTCAGGCAGTATCCTGTACCCCACCTTCTACCTTTAGGTAGTCACTTGTACCTCATCATCCACTATCAGGCAATCTTCTGTACCTCACTCACACCATCAGGCTATCTTCTGTACCCAACTTTCCACAATCAAGCAATCTCCTAAACCCCACCTTCCATTATTAGACAATCTATTGTACACCACCTTCCACTATCAGGCAGTCTATTTTGCCTCACTTTTCATCATTAGAAAACAACTCACTTTCCATTAGGCAATATTCCAGTGGTAGATTAAGGTTATGGTGCAGAGGTGCACACCACACACCTTTTTTAGCTACTGTGACTGCTGTCTATGGAGAATTCCTGATGCTATCAGTCTTTTCCATGCCTCTCAACCATACCGCTTTTGATGATAAATGTCAATTAGCTACACTGCCGTAAAATAATGATTCACATTTCCGAATATTAAAGTTGATACCCTGTGATGTAGAAAGGCTTCTTTGTTTTCTCATGTCTGTTACTTTCTACAAATATATTTTCTTATTCACCTAGGACAGGCATTCATTTTTAGGCAAAAATTCTCGGGATGTTATGCTGCTGTACAGGTTTTGTGGGAGAGTTGAACTGCATTGCACGTTCATTCCTTTGTTGATTTCTTACTTAATGAACTTAGTTTGGTTAATAAAGGTGTGTTTTTGCTATCAAATGCACTGATTTAGGTGTTTTTATAATTGTAAACAGCATTTTGTAGAGTGGCATTATTTTTTTTTGTTACAGATGGCTTGTTTGCTACCTGGTATTTAAAATTAACGTTTGACATGTAAAAGTGCCAAAGAATGAGAAACTATATCCACAACCAACATGTTGTATTTGGCTTATGATGCTTTTGCATTTGGTTTAATTTTAACTTTTCAGTAGTTTTTATTAGTGGAAGAAAGTTTCCAGACTTGAAATAAATGCTTTGTGTTAATGGATATTTAACATAGGATTAAAGGTCCATATGCTGTGACATTCCTTTTATTTTCATTTGTCAGAAAACCATATAGAAATGTGGGCTGTGGTAACAGTAGGTACTACCCACAGAAGGAGAGACTTTTTAAAAACTTAATTTACTTGTACCATATCAGTGTGTTTGTGTGTGTGTGTGTGTGTGTGTGTGTGTGTGTGTGTGTGTGTGTGTGTGTGTGTGTGTGTGTGTGTGTTTGTGTGTGTTTATGGGGAGGGTCCATGTAGTTTCAACTGCAGCCCTATGCCACAACTCGAAATATACTGCTGTGGCTGTTTTTTTAACCACCTTTGGTGACCGTGGGTGATCTACAGAGGTGGTTTATCTATTTATGAGAAATCGGTGAGTAAAATTAAAGAACAGTTGGGGTAACAATGATTAAGTGATCATTGCCTTGGCTTTGTTGGTATGAGTATGTATAATATATACTGTCAGAAAACTGCAAGTTAATGTAAATTTTTTTGTCATTTTTTTTTTCACTTTTTTCTTCATGGCATCTGATAGATATGTGGGCAGTGTTAACAGTACACACTTCCCAGAGCATCATACTCTTGAATTTTTTTTATATATAATTTTTATTTCAGTTGATGTTGTAGGTGGAGTGCCCTATAACAGCAATTGGAAATACATTACTGTGGCTATTTCACCACTTTTGGCAATCACAGATGAAAGTTGATTGCCGGAAGTGTCTACCTGCCTGTGTTTATAGGGAGCAGTCTTTGTATGGTAGCAAGGAGCAAGCGCATGGTTCATTCAAAACCATTATTCTTATGGCTAATTTGGGGTAGGAGTGCATGCTCATGCGTACAAGTGCAAGAGGGTGAAGTCAATTACTGTGAGCATTGTTTCTTTTACTTTCCTCACAGTTATACATCAGATGTTTGCAAAGAATATAGTTGATCTTTTGGGGTAGGATGTGCTGAAGTTATCTGCACTTGAAAACACAGGACGTTCGCTGCTGAATAAAACATTTATGTTTTTTGTGGGGTAAGTATATCTGTCTAAAACTAGCAAGCTGAAATATGGTACTGAGGCCACAATGTTTTTCAATTTCCTCTCAAACATTAGAAGTATACAAAATGTGGGTATAATTTGTTGAGGGTCAGGAGTATGAAAACAAATGATGGTTAAAAAATTACATCTGAATGGTTATTAATATTTTATTTATCCAATTTTTTATTTATTTTGTTTTTGTTTAACGGATTTATGTGACTGGGTTTAGTCAAAAGCTCCAACATATGACAAATATTTAAAAAAAGACATTCAATAGTACAAATGAACAGACAATAAGTAAAATGCATTAACAATTACACCTTCATTTGGTAATGAAATTACATTAATATGAAATCAAGACAAACTTACAGTATATAAGATACTTTTGCATTAGTAGATGCTAAACTATCGTAAATGTTATGTTAAAAGTTTAGTAGTAGGTGAGCAGGGTCACAAAATTCTGTATATGGTTAGTGGATAGTAAAAGTATACATGTATTGGTGAGTACAAACTGTGGGGCATAGGATTCTGTATAGAGAAATGGCTTAATGATATGGCAAGCTTAAGATAGCAATGGTATTTATTAAGAATATATACAGTAGCAGATCCTTGGATTCGATAGGTGACATTTCAGTTGAGTTTTAAATTAATTTGCATTCAGTATGGATTTCAGTGATAGTCAGATGTGGTTCCATAGTTTAGCTGCACTAATTAAATATAGAGAGTCACCTGCAGTATTAAATGATTTAATTATAATGATTAGTGATTTTTCTCTAGAGTGTACATTTCTTTTGGGGAAGTAGTGTTGTTAAGTGCTGAGTAATTTTCTGGCTTATAGAGAAGTTTGTGTATTATAGTTAGCTGAGAATGACCTTGGTGATGTAGTTCTACTCAGTTTTATTTCCTGTGGGTTAGGCAGTGGTGTGTTCTCTTGTTACAGTTTACTGCAGTTTGGCTATTTTATTATAACACTACTGAAGTTTGTACAGTTGTGAAAACTGAAGGCTAGTGAAGATCGGGGCAGCATTGAGGAAAAGTGGTATAAAAAAGTAGTGGCTATACATCTTTTGGCTATCTCTGTGAGGAAGGTTTTCACTCTGCATAGTGTACCTAGTTTCTATGAATTGTTTTTAACGAATGTGATAGATATGTGTTGGTCAAATTTCAGCTGGTCGACTATGATGGCACCTAGTAATTTTTGTGTGTTTTCTTGTTCTGTCTTGTTGGTGTTGGCAGAAACAACAGTAAATACTGTTGTTGGTAGAGATGTGTCTTGGGGTAAAGAGCAGTAATTTAGTTTTTTGGGGGGTTAGAAGTAGTTGTAAATTACTTAGCCATGGGGGATTAGAAGTAGTTGTAAGTTATTTAGTCATGGGGGTTAGAAGTAGTTGTAAATTACTTAGTCATGGGGGGTTAGAAGTAGTTGTAAATTACTTAGTCATGGGGGGTTAGAAGTAGTTGTAAATTATTTAGTCATGGGGGTTAGAAGTAGTTGTAAATTATTTAGTCATGGGGGTTAGAAGTAGTTGTAAATTATTTAGTCAAGGGGTTAGAAGTAGTTGTAAATTATTTAGTCATGGGGGTTAGAAGTAGTTGTAAATTATTTAGTCATGGGGGTTAGAAGTAGTAAATTATTTAGTCATGGGGTGGGGGGGTTAGACGTAGTTGTAAATTATTTAGTCATGGGAGGTTAGACATAGTTGTAAATTACTTAGTCGTGCTTCAGTTGATAAGAAAGAGTGTTATGTAAGGTCTTGGAGTGCAGAGAGAGATTTGGCAGAGCAAATTACGGTCAAGTCATCGGCCTATTCAACTAGGGCAGCATGTTTTGTAGCACTGTAAAGGTCACTGACGAATATGTTAAAAAATGTGGGGCCTAGTTTACATGTTTGTGAGACATCAATAGTTACAGGCAGGACAACTGAGAAGTCATTTTATCATTTCATTGCTTATGCTCTAAGATAGCCATGGAACCATCATAGTGAAAAATTGGTGATCTGTAATGATGAGAGTTTATTGAATAGTTTCTGATGGAAGATGGTATCAAAAGCTTTTGATAAATCTAGAAAGATGCGGAGGCTAGGCTTCTGGCATTTTGATGGGTTTTGACAGTACAGTACTAACAAAATTTAGCAAAGCAGTAGTTGTACTATGATGAGGACAGAAACAGTGTTGGATTGAAGACAGAAGCTGGTTATCTATCAGATAATTGAGAAGTTGTCTATGAATACATTTTTCTAATATTTTTGATAGGGAAAGTTAGACAATCAGCCTATAGTTTAAAAGATCTGTATCAATTCCATCCTTGTGTAGTGGAATAATGAATTATTTTTTTCCATAGGGAGTGGACTTCATTTTCAGAACTGAAATTGAATATGCAATAGCCCCAGCTGCTAGTTTAAGATATTTGACATGTAGATTGTCAGGAGCAGTTGTAGTAGGCTTTAATTTTTTGAGGTATTTATTTTTGATATTTGTGGGAACTGGCTGGAAGGAGATATGTTGAAGGAGGTTTTTTGATTGAGTGGGAACATCAAGAGCTTGACCATTCACCTAGAAGGTTAATGACTGTACTGTCTCTATAAAGTGGCCATTGAATTGGATGGCTATGGTATCATTTTGTTTGTCTGTGTTTGGTGTTGGCCATGTAGCTTGTCCTGCATTAAGTAGTTTATTGATGGAAGCCCAGAAGTGTTTTGGAGTTTTAATATACATGTTTTCATTGGTTGAGTAATAGGCTTTCTTATCTTTGATGATAAGTTGTTTTGTTAGGCTTTTGTTGTCTGTATGCTAGTAAAGTGGGAGTTATTTTATTTTGGCCTTACATGCACTATCTCTTTGCTTTAAGAGTTGTTTACTATCTAAGGATAGCCACATGAGAGACCTGCCTTTGACTGTTTATTCTGGGGTTGGGATGGGAGGTGAGAGTATTTATGACACTTAGGAAGATTTTAATGAACTCAGATGGCATAATCAATGGGGAAAGTCTTTAGTGATTCCCATTTAAGGAGATGTAATGTATGAATAAAAGTGCCTTCAAAAAAGTAGCATGCTTTCTTACCAGGCTGTAATGATATGTTTTTGGGGTTGGTGCTTTAGTATGTTATTGTGTAGCTTGGAAAGTGATCACTTATACTGTCGTGACAGTGTTCCATGGGATGACATTTTATTTGGAGAGGATGCTAGGATCCTGTTGAGGGTTTATTATCTGTCTTTGACTTTGTTATATTTTATTTATTTATTTATTTTAACATTATTTTACCAGGATAAATCCAACTGGACACAAAGTGTCCATTTTCAGTGTTGTCCTGAGGAGAAAAGCTCCAAGGAAGTTAACAGAGCACATACATGCTTTAGATAACAATAAAAAACTGGTATACATGGTAAGAGAAATAAAGAAGTACAAGAACAATTTTGTAAAACAATAAGATACTCAGGAGTAGAACCCTTATTTGCAGTGTTTGTGTCTTTCGACTTTTCCCGGTTAGGGGTCGCCACAGCGGAACTCCGGTCCGCTAATGATTGGCAGTTGATTTTTACATACCGGCTTGCCAGGCCTGACGCACAACCTTCAACAAAGGTACACCCATTCACGCATGTCTCCACGCAGAAGACGTTCTAACTGAGAATCGAACTGGACAGCGTCTTACTGTGAGGCAAAAAAAAAAAAGTACATATCAGGTGAGAATATAGTGCATGCAATGGAGGCATACAGCGGGTCACTTATATGGAGTAGTGGGTCTTTAAAGGGGGTCTTTGCAGTTGCAGAGAGGGTTAGCATTGAGGTGTGAATTAAGAAGGCCCTTGAAGGTGCTTGTGTGACTTTGTAGCCTGAGTTCAGTTGGGAGGGTGTTCCATACTTCAGCAACATCATAAGAGAATAGGGCCTCCCCAGCGCTGCTATTGCATGGGTTGATTTCAATCAGGATTTTGTTACATGAACGTAGTTCCCTTTTGGGGTTGTGAAAGTTTAGTATGTCAGCTAGGGCAGGGCTCTTCCCCGGATGAAAAAAAAATTGATGGGCTATGATCAGTTGGTGGTAGTGTAGGAGGTTTGGAAATTCTAACCAGTGCAGTTTAATTAGGGATTAGCAGTGGTGGGAATGTGATCTATTATTGGTAGCGAACCTAGCTATTTTATTGTAGCATGTGGAGAGTTTGTTCAGGTTAGTTTTGTTAATGTTGGTGAGGACTGGAGAGGCATATAGTAGTGTTGATAAGAGATGAGTTCTGGCTATTGTTGTTCTAGTTTTGGGGGTTAGGAATAGTATGTAACGATATAGGCAACCAAGTTTTTTATGGCCTTTAGAGATAGTTTGGGATATGTGCTTGTTGAATTTAAGTTGTTGATCAATAGTGATGCCTAAGAGTTTGGCCTCAGTTACTGGTGTGATGAGAGTGCCATTGGTTGACATGATGGTAAAGGTGGCGGAGGAGTGACTGATTGGGTGGAATAGTATTAGCTGTGTTTTTTGGGGGGGTTAGTATTAGTTGGTAGTTGTTTAGCCAGTTCTCTACCTCAGTGAAGGATTCCTGGGCTTTACTTTGTAGTAATTGGATGTTTGGTGCTGAGCAGATTAGAGTAGTGTCATCCGCATACTGGACGATGTTGGCTTTAGTGGTAGCTAGGTGGAGATTATTTGTAAATATGTTGAAGAGAAGGGGACCAAGGATTGAACCTTGTGGGACACCGCATGTGACAGGGAGTGGGGGTGGGGTGGGGAGTTGCCCCATTTGACAGATTGTGACCGGTTGTTTAGGTAACTGTTAAACCATTTTAGGGTGGAGTCATCGAGGTTGAGTTCTGCTAGGCAGGTGAGGAGTTTGCTATGGGAAACTGTATCAAATGCCTTGGATAGGTCTAAGAAGGTGCCAGAGACCAGTTTCCCTTGGTTCCTATGCGAGTTTATGGTATTGGAGAAGTTAATTACAGCAGTGTTGGTACTATGGGAAGGTCTGAATCCATGCTGGGTTTTAATTAGAAGGTTGTTAGTTAACAGATGGATAAGGATTTGGTGGTGGATACATTTTTCTAGAATTTTTGAGAGGGGTGATAGGATAGCAATGGGACGTTAGTTGGAGAGGTCAGTAGATGGACCTCCCTTGTGGAGAGGGATGATATATGAAGTTTTCCATAATGAAGGAATGGAATGCAAGGAGATAGATCTGTTAATGAGTAGGGAGACAGGGTAGGCAATAGCCGTGGATGCAATTTGGAGATATTGAGCTGGGAGACTGTCGACAGCTAAGGTGGTAGGTTTGAGTTTAGCTAAGAGATTTTGAATGGTTGTAGTTGGAACTGGGTTAAAAGTGAAGGGGGTGGAGTTAGTCTGGTAGTTTAAGGGTTGATGTGGGGTCATGGGTGATATTGCACTTACCAGGTTCAGTACTGAAGAGGTAAAGTAGTTATTAAAACTAGAGGCTATGTGTGGATCAGTACCTATGTTATCTGGAGGTGGTGTGGTGGCTTTACCAGGCTGGAGGATGTTGTTCACTGCAGCCCAGAATTGCTGTGGGTTGTTGTTATGTTTACTTTGTAGGGAAATATAGTAGTGTTTCTTGTCCAACCTAACCTGCTTTTTTGCTTTATTTCTGAGCTCAGCAAAGCTTTGCCTAGTTACAGGAGTTTTGTATTTTTGCCAAGTTATCCAATCTTTGTCGCTAGTCTTGAGTAAGATTTTTGTGACTTTGTTTAACCAGGGGGTAGGGTTACTTCACAATCTTATAGTTTTTAGTGGGGCTAGTTGGTTTAAAATCTCTAGGAATTTGGCATTAAAGTATTCTACTGCATTATCCGGGGAAAGGGTTTTTATGGGAGCCCAGTCACAGGATTTTAGGGCTTCTGAGAATTGTTCTGGGGAGAAGTTCTTTTGGGAACGGATTTGTAAGAGAGCGGGGGTGTTAGTAGATTTTATTTTGTGCCGAAGGAGAAAGATTGGGTTATGGTAACTGAGGGAGTCAGGTAGTATTCCAGATAACTGGGCAGTATTGGGCTGGTTAGTCAGGATCCAGTCTAAAGTGGATTCCCGTTTGGTGGTTTTGTCAATTCTTGTGGGTGAGTGTATGAGTTGTATGAAATTATATAGGTTTATGTGGTTGGTGGCTATGGGTGAGTGTATAGTGTTCCAGACTATGTTGACATCACCTAGGAGTAAAGTTTCTTGGGACAGGGAGTGGGAAGCCCAGTGGAGTATAGATTCTAGTGTCTTAAGGTTGTCTCCTGGTGGTATATAAATGCTGAGTAGGTTTAGTTGTTTGTGTTGGTTTAGTAGGAATTTGGTGAATAGGGTCTCGGCAGTGTTGACATCTGGGGTTCCTTTTTGAAGGAGCTGGACTTTTAAATTGGATTTGTAAAGAAGGGCAATGCCACCACCTTTTCTGTGAGGTCTATCAACTCTTAATATGTTGAAGCCAGGTGGAGTTATAGAGTTATCTTTAATGTGGGGTTTAAGCCATGTTTCTGTAATCACTATAATGTCTGGGTTGTATGCAGAGATAATTCCATGTAACTGTTCTATTTTATTTATGATACTGCGAATGTTTAGGTTTAGAATGAGTAAATCAGTGGGTTTATGCTTAAATGGGAGGTTGGGGTTGGGTGTGGTATGGGTGTTGTATGTTGGGCCAGGGTTGGGGTGGATATCACCTCCTAGTAGTAGTTGTGCTGCAATGCTGGTAATGGTTTTAAGGTAGAATACAGTTAGGAAGTGGTGTTTGGGATATGTTTTGGATTGTGAGGTGTAATGGATAGGAGAGATGAGTTAAAAAATCAAAGGGTAAAAGGGTAACGGATAATTAGTTGTGCATTTGCAGGTATGAAGGGATTGTTTGTGGTGTATGGTAGGGTGGGGGACTTGATACAGTGCATAATGTTAAGTGGATGGTGATAAGTAGTAATGATGGAGAAAAAGTAAAGACAGATGGATAGGGAAGGCAAGAGTAATGGGATGATATGGTTGTGGGAGTGTGGTGTTAGTGACATGGTGATTGAGTTATCTGTGTTGGAAGACTGTGGATGGGTGTAGAAGGAGAGAGGTAGTATGCAGTTTTGTGGTTTGTTGGAATAGAGGTTTTGGTGGGTTTAATGGAGTGAGGGTGTGGTTTCATTTTAATAATATGCAGTATAAACAAAATCTTTTAAGATATACAATAACAACGTCAGACAGAATACAATAAAATAAATGTTACAATGTCAAAATAGATAAGATAGTATATGCATACAGTAGAAGGTTTTTTTTTTTCTATAGTCTATTCAGATACAGTTAGATTACTAACTTATACAACATGAACAGAACTGTGCCCTATGCAATCTATATCCTAACAATTCACAGAAAAAACCTACAGCAGATCCAGTACCAAGTTATACATTAAATATAAAATAGCAAAAACTTTCAAGCAAAAATACAAAAGCATGTAATCAAATATGTCAATTCCGCTAGAGTGAAAAACTCTAAAACTCCACTGCGATAATCACAAGTCACAGACCCCAAAATAATGATAAAAATTACACAAACAGCTCACAAAAATGACCATTAGGCCTGCACCCGTCAGGATATATAACGCATCAGACTGGACCCAAAGCTTCGTAAACCAACTTACACCAGGCAAACGATACCCCGATAAAAAGTCCCTCATGCACAAAAGTTGAAAACCAGTACACTAAAACACAGTTCTCACATCAGTTCTTAGAAGTGTAACTTTTCAGAAACCTTTGCCTGAAATAAACTGTAGGTTTATTTAGATGTAGGTGGATGAGACCAGCAGGTCTTTTTCAGTTCAGCTGCAACTTCCCTTGGGCAGCTTCCTTCAATGTCCTGCACCTAAAGACTTCACATCTCCACTGACAGCATTTAAGCATGCAGAAAAAACATTAGACCAGTCATGATAAGCTATAGATCAGCAACATTCAGCTCATGGCCAGATCTTGTGGAAATACTGGAGATCCACGATGGCCTGTGGTCACAAGCTCCTGCTTAAACTTTACATCAATATTTGCTTAAATACGGACTGTTCCGCACACAACTACACTTGTTTGCTAGTTTATACCCCTTCATACGTGCAAAATTGTAGTAGGCTTTTAGTCACAAGGCACAAAAGTTTATAAATTAGTACCACTTGATTTCACTCTTCTCTCAATTAAATATATATAGTTCTAGTGACACCATTTGGAGATCCCAATTAACACCTCTGAAGCATGAGACTAGAAATCCCAAACATAGCACAGGCTGCAACATTCACTCTCTTTACCTAATGCGCTTCTCACAAATTATAGACAATCTGTAAGTTTTTCCTTAGATGACGCTGCAAGTTTTTATTTACTTTTGATGTGTTTAACCTCCTTATCAAGCCAACTCCCCCAACTCCTTTCGAGTCACTTGTAGTTAAAGGATTTGTATAAAAGATTTTCCTGCACCCCTTTCAGGTCTTTGTTATTCCACAACTGTGTGGGAACTAGTCACAGGCCCAAACATCATACAGATGAACAATCCCAAAAAGTGTAGACAACCGTTCCAGCTATTCAGCCCAGCAATTTTTCATACAAAATCTAGACTGCTATACAGACTCCGACAGTCGACTAACACCCATATTTTGAAAGTACAGCTTTTCCTGACTCACTGTAGAGAGACAGGGAACTCCTCCATCTTGAGGTATCGGTTTGCTTAGATTCTTCAGCAAAGAGTAAGTCATATAACTACTTGGTGTTGTTATAAGTTGGGTGAACTTGTACAGATACAGTATATCTTACTGGTTGGATTTTCAGATTATATAGTTAGTCAGTCTATATTAATATCACCCACTATTCTGGTTTCATAAGGGATTTTTGAGGAGTATGTTGTGGAGTAATTTTTGTCAAAGAGCAATATAGCCATTACATTTATGGGATTCCTTCACAGTTAGAGGTAATATACCCCTCAGAGGCCACATATTCCACTGGGGTAGTATCCCTGATTTTTTTTATTGTGAACTGCTTTTGAGGAGCTGACATACATGTCTTCTTATATAAAGCTAGTTAAAACTGGCATTGCAGAGAATTTTGCTGTCACAGTGTTGCACATCGTTTTATTTCAGTCTGAATGTTGTTTGACCTCTGCATAAAAGGTTAGGCAAAATTAATGCCAAAAATATATGAGTACTAATTTGTTAATAATGTGATAAGTAAAACTCGTGTATATTTTACAAGAAAAATATATTTTTCAGTCATGAGATGCATTATGACTGTAGTGCCATGCTTTCACGCAGGTAAAGTTGAGGAGTCTTATTCAGAGGTGTGCTGCTCTGGTTAGAATTGCAGTCTTTGGTGTGTTTTCAATGGAATTCTCTATCTTTATTACCTGAAAGCTTGTAATAATATCTCAAAGAGGGCAGAGATATAGCCGTTCACTGACAGCCCCAGCATTCATACGTCTTTACTGCTACTGCCTGACAGTTTGCATTATACTGTGTTTCCATTTTGGGCGTCGGGATAAACTTCTGCTCGGTATGCTGAGTACAATAATTATTTAAAATACTTCCTCGAGTTGTGATTACATTAGGAGAAAAATTCATCTAACTGTTGTTGACTTTACATTCTTTTAAGGAAAGATCTATTTTTTGTTTAGTAATTATTTTACACAAATTAAAGGGAATATTTGCTGATTCATCCAAAAGCATGTGCCTCTGACATATTTAAAGAACTGTTGCTTGAGGCTAAGTGCATTTTGACTTAAATTCCCATGAGAAATGCTTTAGTAGTTTTACGTGTTTTCATAGTGCATATATAACTGAATTGAGTATTTGCTTTTTGTGACTTTTTCATTATTGTAACAGTCATTTAACAGTCTTTGTTGATGTCAGTTAACTGAAGTGTTTCTGTGTTTGCACACAGATTATTTACCTATAAAATAATTTACATTTGTTATGGTATTTGCTGTGGTCACTTCACCTTCAGTAGGACTGTTTGCTAGATTATGGTTATACGTTTGCAAGCTATGCCACCATGGACATGGTGTGTGACTATAATGGGCGACCAAACATCTGTCCCAGGCATGCCTTGAAACTACTAGTACTGTATGTATATCCACTGTGTGCTGGATAGGAGGTAACCACTTCCGCTACCACAGTCACAGCACTAAGATGTTGCTTAATTTTCACACCTTCTGCTAAGGCAACCTGCAGGTGGTCTAGTTTTCTATAGACCCCTCCCCACCCTAGTTGTCTACTTTCCAGGCTCCCACCCAGAGGTCTATATTCCAAACTTCTTGTACCTACTTTCTCATTAAGTTTTTGTTCTATCTCATACTTGCCTCTAGTCTTTGCAGTATGGTCCCACTAGAGCTGACTGTCCTAAACCTACATTCCATGGAAGACCATTGTCCTCTCTCTGCTCCCCCCGGTCATGCTTCCTGTGTCTGGTGGGCTAGTAGAACCTGATTTTCAATTCCTATGCCCACAATCCATCTCCTGGATTCTTTAAGTACATCGGAAGTGTCCTTTTTCAGTCAGGCTGATAATTGTTGTAAAGTAACTGTTATATTTAATTGTTGTATTGAAACTTGCAGCTAAAAAAAAAAAGAGAAGTTACACTGGCATACCGGAAAAAATAAATGGCCTAAATCTGCACTTCGGAATCCCCGTGTCTTAGTTTCAGTTGTATCTAAGAGTGTGACTGTGTTTGTGTGTGTGTGGAAGTTTATATGCGGGAATATACCTCAGCACCAGAAGAAAACGTTTTTGTTTATTTTAAATAATATTTATTTATACTGGTAGCAGGATTAAGAAAAAAATGTAATGGACCATATAGCATTTCCTTGTTTAGCATTTGCTCATATCACAGTATTTCTAAGGCATTTTCATGTGCATAGTTATTATTACATGTTGTGCAGCTACTTTTGCAGAGCATTTTTTTCTTTGAGTAATGTCATTTATCAAACTGGTGAAAAGGAAAAACAATATAAAGTTGCTAGTCACTGTTTCTGGCTGTATGTGAGCTTTCTCTCTCACTCACCCCCTCTGGTAATCTCTGTCATAGTGGGAAGAAGGAGAAATAAAGAGTGAAAACAAGCGTCAATATCAAGTGAAGAAGGCAAACAGAAGTCGCATCTCTGCTGGTGCTGTGCTGCTCATTTCACCAGTAGATGGCAGTGTGTAGCACTGAGCAGAGTATAGTGGCACAAAGTTATAGGGCAAAAGGGAAATAAGAAAGGGGTGACTGAGTAAGTGCAGCCAGCTTTCTGATAACTATGCAGTAACTGTCACAGCCCCGCCCCACCCCCATGTTATCAGATCTCTTCTCACCGCGGTATTGAGCTGCAGGCTGCCGGCACCGGGTTGATTAGATGCTTATACCATTGAGCTGCATTTGATTGTGTAAATGGGAATGGATCAGGCAGTGAGGAAAGGAAAAAAAATAAGTAAGGAGGAGTGAGATAAAGAGGGAAAGCTGATAATCACCAGGATAGCAAAGTATGCTCTGTAAGTGTTCTTCTCTTCAGATCTAAAGCAAAGTATAGATTTTTGGATCAGGGGTGATCAGAATGGGGGATGGGGGACTGAAGCATTCAGGTCAGGCCATACCTATTGATTGGCCTGAGTGTGTGATCTTCACAGCCACCAGCTTTCTCTCTTGCCTGCTCTCTCTCTCTCTCTTTCTCTCCCTTTCTTCAAGCCTGCACATTACGGACACAAAAAATCTATAAGGATTGCTCAGGAAAGTAAATTAAAAAGTGTATTATGAAATGGTCTAGGCGTAAAGGCTGTGAGCCTATTCATCTTGATGTAACATGTCTCGCTGACTGCCCCCTTCACTCCAAACCTATAGAAATGGAGTTATGAATAGTGCTTTGTAAGAAAAGAGGGGGACTGCAGACATGCATGCATTAGCTGTTAATGTAGCAGAGGAGGCACGCTGTCTTCCCTCTCATTGAGCTTGACCCCTTTTAGTCTGAATGTTGCACACTTGTGCATTTTTTTTTATTTTTATGAAATGTGCCTAGGTTACATTTTTTCAAGTTATTATTATTTTATATAATTAGTCATCTATCTCAGTAAGTCTTGGGTTATTAAGTTGTTGTTAAAGTCAGGCTTGCTCCCTAACATGAAGCCCAGTTCATGTTTTTTCATCTCTTTCCATCTTTTAATTATCACATTTTTTGCGCTGGCTAAGCTCTTATTGTCCTTATGTGTCACAAGGGGACACAGCGAGGTATATAAAAACATTACCTTGTACCGACAGCTTATCTGGCATGACCTATACAAGGTCAGCTCACTGACCACTGCAGTACATAGCCATTATTTTTTTCAGACTGTAGTCACATACAGTACTTCTAAAGCATGGAACACAGATGTCCCACCGGTCATTTGTAAGGAGGAACAGATGATTGCAGTAATAATTATATGTAATGCATTATGAATTGTTTTTAAAACTGAAGTAGAAGCTAATAATAACTGTAACCCTGCCTTCTTACTAGTATTTTGTACACAGTTTAGAAAGATTATGTTAGGCTACAAAACACTTTTTTTCTCAGTATTGCCTCTCACTCACTTCTAGGACTTACAGATAAGTATGCATTGCCAGAAATTAAGAAGCAGTATCATATATATTCTGCTCACGTATGCTTCCAAGTTTGTTTTATTTTCCTGGAAGCTTATTACCCTTTGTAGACTGTCATCATTTCATTATGTCTGCCTAATATAGCTTCAGTTTTTAACCTTGTTTTAGCCTCCAGCAATTTTTAGCAGTGCTATGCACTTGGTCACCACCCTTTATATGAATAAATTCCTCTTTTGTTTCCTCTTAATAATGAACTCTCTTGCTTTCTTCACTCATAGGTTCATAGTTTCATAGGTATATACTAAGCTAATGACCACTAGGGCCCTTATAAGCCTAGCTGTACAACCCAAATGTGACCCACAAATTTGATTTATACAGGTGGTGATTTACTGACTGCTTCTGTCCATCAGAGACGTAGGAGCCAGACCTTGGGTGAATTTCTGATTACCCATGCATTGGTCCAAGTTGCACTTAAAAAAGGGATAGGAAGGAACTCTGCTTTACATGGCTGGAGAACCTGTTCCAGAAACTGGGGATTATCTGAGAAACTTATCTGTTTCCCAACATTTATCTGTGATGCAAGTAAAATTTAAGTCTTTTAATCTAGTAGTTCTGATGCTGTTTGTTTTATGGATGTGCAAAAGGTTAATCAAAACTGGGTCTAGGGATGCCCTGTATGCCAAGCAAAGATCACCTCTCAGAAGTCTGTATGATATTGGGTAAAGAGACAGGGCTTTGAAGTGATCAATGTAGGACATTGTGCTTACTCCATGTATTCTTTTTGTAAGGACCCTATGTGGACTTTCCAGTTGCTGCATGTGTCTGGCCAAGTACAGTGATATGATAACTTCTCTGGACTTAGATGCCATGCCATTGCTTATAGGCTGAGCAACATAGCAGGGTTTCCTTATAACTTTGACACATGCTGGTCAAAGACTAGGTTACTGTCTTCATATATTCCCAGATCCCTGACTAGGAATCAACTTTTAAGGGTGTTTTACTGATGACATAGTTACCTGGGGTAGTAAACTTCCCAAAAATCTACTGTAATGCATTTCTTGGTACTGGGTTTTAAGCCATGGCTTTGGTACCATGCATTTGTTTGTATTAGACCTTCTTGAATGGTGTTCTCATCTTGGAGGAATTCAGTGACTACTCCCAGTTTGCAATGATCTGCAAACTTGGTCAGCCAAAGGCCTTTGGCATTGCCTTTGACATCTGAAAAGTAAATGCCAAGGAGGAGTGGGCCCAGCACACAGCCCTGGTGGACTCCAGTGGTAACTAGTCTCTTTGTGGAGGTGGCCTCACTGATTCTAACCTCCTGGGTCCTATCAGTGAGCCAGCTAGCTATCCTGTATGTTATAAATGGGTTTATGCCTAGTTCCATAAGTTTCTTGATAATGCCTGAGTGAAGTATTGTATCAAAAGCTTTAGCCAGATCTAGGTAGGCCGTATGCACCATTTTCCCATCATCCATTGCTTTACTGACCTTTTCAAAAAAGTCCATCTGATTCAGTAAGCATGACCCTCCTTTGGAAAAAACATATTAGGATGGATCCAGTGTCTGGAGGTCTCCTGTGTCCCTGTTGATAATTTCCATGATAATTCTTACCATGGCTTTGCAAATAAGACTAGTCAGACTAATGGGTCTGTAGTTTCCAGGATCTGTTGAAGGTCCTCCCTTATTAAGGGAGATTACAGCTGCATTCCTCCATTCACATGGCACAAAGCCTGTTTTAAAACTATAGATAAATAATGACTCCAGGGGTCCCAATAAGTCATATTTTAGATTGATCAGGAGGCATCCTGAGATGTTAATGGGGAAAGGTGATGTACTTGGCTTTAGTGAGTGCAGCCAATACATGCTCCCTAATTAGAGCTGGAAGGGTTATGTTTGAGGGTATTTTTGAGGGGATGGTTGGGGGTGAGAGGGGGGTAAAGTTGGAACTGAATTTGTCCTTTAACAGGTTTGCTATATTGCCAGGCTAAGTGAATGTGGCACCATTAACCACCTATTTGGCACATTGTTAAGTACTGCTCTTGAGGTTTCTGACACAGCTGTAGAAGGCCTTATGGTTTTCTTTTACCTGGGAGGCTATCTTAACCTCAAAGTTGGCTTTCCTTGACATAATTAGCCCTCTTAGTTGCCTATTTACGTTGATGAGAGAGTTTCTATCTTTATGGGAATTACTCTTCCTGATTTTTGCCATAATTTTTTTTCTTTTGTTCTATATCCTGTTTAATTTGGGATGCCACCAAGATGATTTGTTTCTAGATCTAGTCCTTGGCTTTCTTCTGTTAGGTACAGCAGACTCTATGCAGCAATTGAGTTGTACAGAGTTTCTGAGAGCAATTCAGCATCAGCTGTTGTGTTCTCTAGGTTTAGAGAGGCATTGAATTTTGACAGTCCATCGCTTAATAAAAGGTAATGTGTCTTGGAATAGTTTCTGAAACATGTTGCTTCCATGTTATGTTGTTAGGCTGGCTTATTACTCTCTTTTGGACCTTTTTTACCTGTTTATGTAGCTGACTTCCCCATGGAATGCTATTATACTTTTTTATGTAACTACATTCCAGATAGACCTTGTTATATATGCTTGCTGCAGTGCTTCCTCACAGATGCAGAATTCCTGACTGGGAGTAAAGTTACATTCTGGTGAAGTAAGGAAGTACATACAACAGCTCTGAGATAGGATAACAGCATTGAGTCTGTGTTTGCGCTAATTATGTTTGTGGACATAATTATTTTCAACTTTGGTCAGTAAACTTTAAGTTTCTCTCTTCTATTCACGAGATTGCAATATACAACAGTGCAGTTGCGAAAGTTCTCTCAATTGGTGCAGCTTCAAAGGTAGCAGGGGCTGGACATATAAAGGCAGAGCAGGAGGACACAACAAAATGATTTGAACTTTGTTAAATTTGCTTCAATTAACTAGCAACCTTGTATATATACACATCTACACACACATACATAATTCATATATGTGTATATATATATATATATATATATATATATATATATATATATATATATATATATATATATATATACACATATATATATATATATATATATATATATATATATATATGGGTCCACTTCACATGACTGAAAGCTTAAAATACTGAAATTAATTTGACTGAGTCCGCAATCCCAAATGTTCAAAATACTGAATGAATACTCATTTGACTGACTTCAGAATACTGAAAACTTATAATGCTGAATTGCAAAATACCAAAGGGCAGTGTGTACAGTACTTTAAGGTAATTAAAAGGTATATGCCCTTTTCCATACTGTAGTGCAATCCCAGAGCTAGTATATATAGTTTGGAGGGTGTGGGGGTGTAGCTCCCCACCTAGTTTGGTTTTATATCATCCGATGTCTGTTAAAAAGGTAAGTAAGTAGTTTTTATTACCAAGAAAAGTACAAAACAGGTGATGCTGGTAAACTGTACTTCCAAAAAATAATCCAAATGCATAAAAAGTAAAGGAAGCAACAGACCACGGCTGTAGAGAATGCAAAATAGTTTAATCCACAACTAGGAAGAGACTTGTTAAAGTGAGATATTAATATACCATTGATGTGTTTTAGTTTTTAAAAATGTTGGTTCATAGTTTTAAATGTGTTGTTTCCTATATGCTGTTTTATATACTGTTTTTATATGCTGTTTTTATATGCTCTCTTTTATTTACACATGGAATGACTTGTGACTTTAAATTAAGGTGGGGTCCCAATTAATGAGTGTAGGATGATATATAAAGGAATTTTATACTTTGTTTCAATATCTGATGAAGTGGCTTGGCCCACGAAAGTGCTCACCATTCTATGTTCGTTGTGGATTAAACTATTTTGCATTCCCTACAGCCGTGGTCTGTTGCTTCCTTTACTTTTTATGCAAGTAGTTTTTATTGTTGGAAAGAGTTCGTCATTGGTGTTGTAAGCTGCATTTTTTTTTATAGTTTTCATTTGATGAGACAAATTGTTCCTGATATTTGCATGGTTTATTTGGTATTGTGAACCTAGTTTTTGTGAATGTTAATGTTGTTTGTGATGATATATTTGGTATTCATGGATCTGTGCATTTTTTGTTATGTTAAGCAATTCACAGGTGAAGGGAAACATATGTTATATCTGTGGCTTAAAATTGTGTATTTTGCAATTCAGCATTGTAAGCTTTCAGTATTCTGAAAGTCAATCAAGTGAGTTTTCAGTATTTTGAACATTTGGGATTGTGGTCTCAGTCAAATGAATTTCAGTATTTTGAGCTTTCAGTCATGTCATATATATATGGGAACACTACTAAATCTCGAACTTTTGAAATCTCGAATTTCAAAAGCTCGAGACCATGTAGCCGAAATCGCACATTACCGAAAGACCAGAAGCGCGAAATTCAAAATCCCGATGGTAAGGCATTTTGAGTTAGCGCTTCTGGTGTTGCGGTTCAGGTAAGTATGTGTGTGTAAGTGTGTTTGTGAGGGGCTTTAGTGTGTGTGTGTGTGTGTGTGTGTGTGTGTGTGTGAGGGGCTATAATGTGTGGGTGTGAGTTTGCCTTGTGTGTATGTCTGTGCGATCTCGGAGTTGGAATATTAAAGTCGGGGGTGTGGGGGCAGCCCCTATAGAATGCAGGGGCAAAGCCCCCCTGCTTATCTTTAGTGTAGGGTGGTTTGTTTGGTTATGGGGAGGCTGTGTATATGTTTGTGTGTTTGCTGTATGTATGTAGTACTTTCGCGATGTTGAATTTCGCGCTTTTAACATGTCGGTAATGTGGGGTTTAGGGATTATAGTCTCGGTATTGTGGGCTTCGGGATTGTGTACGTTCGGTATTAAGTAGTGATTCCATATATATATATATATATATATATATATATATATATATATATATATATATACACACGCACACATATGTACGTGTGTATAGAATGCCTGTCATTCTTTTGAAAGTTATGATCCTGAAAAATATGTTATCTGAACAATATTGAAAATGTTATGTCACTAGATGTCAATTGGAAATAAATGTTGAATTGTTTTTCTTTTTAACAGAAAACTTCAATACTGGGACAGGTAAGCAAATCTCCCAATTACAGCCACTCAGTTGTAATGGATACAGAGAAATGGAACTGTGTATACATCACAAGAACAGAGAAAACCCTGGGCTATGTCTTTGAATAGTTGGAATTTGCGGTATAAGAGAGTGTTAAACACATTTGGAATGTTCTAGGTTTAGGTCTATGGGAGAGGCACAGCCAACATGGAAGACATGCAGAGATACTGTGGCATTGTACAGAGGCACAATTCAATTGAAGAGAATATGAACTGACATATATACACAGTGTGTGTGTGTATATGCAAATATATATTTAATCAGGATTCTTTAACACCATCAACAAGAATAAAAACCAACACACAATTGATGTTTCCATATTAACCTTTTTGTGATCAGGCAAAACTTCAGACATACTGTGTCAAAATGGTTCTGTTTTTTAAAAGGTAATGTGTAGCATTAGGATTATTAGAAATTGTCAGTTCACAGAGTTTCTATTTCTTTTTATCTCACTAATCATAGGATGAAGAGCAGAAACCCCATGATTGTTAAACAGTAAGAAGTAGTCATGACAGAGAGAAGCACCAGTGGCTCTTTGGCATGAGGTAAGTTGTTTTTAATCCTGGCACACCTCCAGGTATGGGCAATGGATGTTTTTGCTGGGCAACTTATGCATTTGCTGTGGGGGCCAGCAAACAACTATTTACAATGTTTGTGTAAAACTGAGTTGAAATTCTTTGCTTGGCTAATATTTTATTTCGCTGTAAGACATTTTTGCATCTTAGATGTGCACAGAGAATAAAGTAGCTATGATTGCTTGATACAAAGGCTATCTGTAGATGAAAATGACTTCTATTGTAGGTCATTATCATAGGATCATAGGAAGTTACTAGGCTATTGACCCTGAGGCCCTTGCAAGCCTAACCAAGAATTTAACCCATGTTCCGAGAAGTCAGCACCCAATGCCACTGTCCAGCAGGGACACTGATGGAATCCCAAGGGTGTATTTTCTGTTCTCCATCCAGTTATCCAGGTTGCACTTGAAAAGGGTTAATGAGGTACGCTGCTTGATGTGGAGAGCCAGTCTTTTCCACAAAAGGGGGAGTCTCTGGGACACAAATGTGTCTCGCCAACATGTCCTGTTGATGTCACAGACCAGGTTGAGGTTGCGCATGGGGGTTACTCGAGTAGAGCTTGACTTGCGGATATGCAGCACTCCCATTAAGGTGGGGTGTGAGATTGCTTTATGTGCCAGACAGAGGTAACCTCTGAGGAGTTTGTATGAGACAGAGTAGAGGAACAGGGCTTTTAGCCTATCTGTGTATGGTAGCTGTTTGAGGCCCTAGATTCTCCTGGTGAGGAACCTCTGTGGTCTGTCCAGCTGCTGCATGTGCTTTGTGAGGTACATGCTGAAAGGGGCATTGTACTCAATAATGGGTCTTATAAGGGAAGAATACAAGGATATTATGACCTCCTTGCCCCTGGACAAGATACCCTTACTAATGAGGTGGGCCATGTAGAAAGCTTTCCATACAATGGAGGCAATATGGTGGTCAAAAGTCAGATTGCTGTTAACCTTGGTGTCCAAGTCCCTCACAAGTGATTGTGTGCATAGGACCTTGTTATTAATGTAATAATTTGTGGGGATGTCACTTTCCCCAAAGGGGATGATGATGCATTTTTTGGCATTCAGTTTGTTTCTGGCACTAATCATTTGTTTGAGTGAGACCCTCTTGGAGGATGTCCACATCACTAGGGGAATTGATGACAGTGTCCATCTTGCAGTCATCTGTAAACTTGGTCAGCCATAGCCCACTGGTTTTGACCTGCACCGAAGAAAAGTATATCACAAACAACAGAGGCCCAAGATCGATCTCTGGGGTAGACCAGTCATTACGAGTCTACTGCTTGAGGTGGCTTCCCCTATTTTGAGTAGGTGGGCTCTATCAGTGAGCAAGTTTGCTACCCATCTGGTAACATATGCGTTGATGCCTAGTTGAGAGAGCTTATCTATTATACCTGAGTGGGGAATAGTATCAAATGCTTTGGCCAGGTCAAGGTAGGCAGCATGCACCATCTTCCCCTCATCCATGGCTATGATAACTGTCTCAAAGAAGTCAACCAAATTTAACAGGCATGACCTTCCCTTGACAAAACCAGACTGTGTGGGATCAAGTGTTTGGAGGTTGCCAATGTCCTTCTTAATGAGGTCCATGACAATCCATGCCATGGCCTTGCAGATAAGGCTCGTTAAGCTGATGCACCTATAATTTCCTGGATCGGTGGACCCTCCACCCTTTGGTAAAGGGATGACAGTGGCTATCCTCCACTTGGCTGGCATGAAGCTGGTACGCAGGCTTTGGTGGAATAGGGTACCTAATGGTGCTCCAAGTTCCTGCCTGAATTCATGTAGTATGCAGCCTGGGATGCTATCAGGTCCAATGGAGGCTGTATTTTTTGCTTTTGAGAGGGCAATGATGACTTGCTCCCTAGAGATAAGGGGAGGGGGCCAGGTGCTGGGGATTTCCTAATTTACTGATGGGAGACAGAGGGGTGAAGTTTTCACTGAACCTTTCTGCTAGTAGGTTGGCTGTATTTACGGCATTTGTGTATGTGGTGTCCTTGACCACCAGTTTTGAGCAGATTTGAGTGCTTCCTTTGAGATTGCAGGCATATGTGAAGAAGGCCTTATGATTGTCTTTAGTAGCTGTGGCCAGTTTGGACTTGAAATTTGCTTTGGAGGATTTCACTAGTGCTCTTATTTGCTTGTTCAGGCTAAGGAGATATTGCTTTCAATTAGACACCTGCTCCTTCTTGGTCCTGCAGCAATTTTTTTTCATTTTATTATAGAGTTTATTTATTGCAGATGTCCACCAGACAGGTTTACTCTTCTTTGAGGAGGATGATTTTGTCCTGTCTGGTATTCCTGATTCCATGCATTTATATTAATGCTCATATAGTACTTTGATGTAGGTTTGGGCATGTGTGCCAGTTGCTATGGAGGGAGAGAGGGCTGTGAAGCTGTTTATCCCTTCCCTCAGAAGGTTGTAATCAGCTTTGGATAATTTTTCTGTTTGTCCATAGCTAGTGGGGAGGGGGAGTTGGGGGAGATGGTGACTTCAAAAGTGACTGCTTTGAAGTTGGATATTACCAGGGAGGATGACACTGTAGGGATACTGCAGAGGTTACTTATTTTGGTTAATACCAAGTCCAAGATATTATCACCTCTTTTGGGGGTGTCAACCAGCTGTCCAAGGAATTTGCATTGACAAAATCAAGGAATCTCTGGGCATTTGTGTTTTAGCACGAGTAGTTCTTCCAATCTATGGTTGGATAGTTAAAGTCACCCAGGATCAGGGGAAAGGGTTGAATCTTGATAGATTTGAAGAGGTCCAGATAGGTGGAGTGGGCATTTTGAGTTAAAGTTGGGGGCCTGTAGCTAGCTATGATTTGAATAGGGGTCTTGTCAATGGCTAACTGCACCTGGAGTGTCTCCTGTGTGTCATACTGTTTGACCAGCCTAGCCGTATGTATGTCTTCAATATATATTGCAATTCCACCTCCTTTTACTTTTCTGCCCATGGTTTGGGACAATATTAATGTGATTTTTGTGAAGCAAGTCAGAAGGAATACTTTCTGTGGCTAGTCTTTTCTGAAACTAAGTTGAAACACATCTACTGTGGCCATTATTATCACTGTCAGATATCTGAGGAGTATAAAATTAACAAAGTGGCTATAATTGCTAGATGGCATGATTGAGGTCTGCGGTTGAATGTACCTTACCATATCATCATGTGCTCATTTAGACATTTATTTTGGCTTTGCAGGACTAGTGAGGATTTATGTCAAGTTAAGTTGCAGTGCTTTGCTGTGCCTGTGGCTAAATGTGTTTGTGTGAAACAAATCTGAAATGTGTTACTATAGGCATTATTTTTTGTCCATGCCAGATATCTCAGATGTATTCCATTAGCAAAGTTGTTATAACTGCTAAGTGGAGTTGAGGGTCTGTTTCTGGATGAGAGTAACTTACTCTTGACATATGCTCATTTAAATATTCATTAATCTGGCTTTGCAGGGTTAGTGTTTGTGTAAAGAAAATTGGAAGATTTTACTGTGGTTACTGTGCATATATGTGAAACAAAATTCAGTTGCATTCCTGTGGCCATTGTTGTATTATAGTCAGACACATGAGGTATACATAGTCAACAAAGTGACTATAATTGTTGGGTAGGAGTAGGAGCTATATATGAATGAAAGTAACTTACCATTTTGCCTTTGCTTACTTTAAATAGTTATTAATATGACTTTGCAGTACTAGTGTACATTTGTATAAAATAAGTGGGAGAACTTTATATTGGCTACTGCGTTTTTGAATGAGAGAGACTTGGAATACTTTACTATTGCCATTGGCCATTATCAGTTATATAGACACTTCATAGTGCCTATATTGACCTGGCCAAGGCCTTTGATACCATCCCATATTCTTACATTATCAAAGCTAAACAAAGTAAATGCATAGCACATGTTACCTGCTGGACAGTAAATGGACTAATGGACAAAAAACAATCTATTAGTGTGGAAAGCATACACTCTTCAAGAAGAGTAACCAGCTATGTCCCACAGGACCATATCTTTTTGGTATTTACATTTCTGATGCCAAAGTTGACATCAAGGGCCCATGACTAACCAAGTTTGCAGATGTCTGAAAACTTAGGGCTGTCATTAACTCCCCATCTTATTCTTTGGGAAGGACTACCACACACCGATATGTGGTCCCTGAACAATAGTGTAAAAGTAAATGCCAAGAAATGCGACATTGGATCCTTTGGCAACACTGGACACCTATGCACCTACCAAATAGGTGACACCTCTTTGAAAGATAACTGAGTCATTAGGAACCTGGGCATTTTCATTAACAGTAAACTATCCTTTGATCACTGTATTTCCACAATTGTTAGGAAATTCTTTTACCTAGCCAGACCAATACCCAGATATAATTCAGATATAAGGAAGTTATCACCCCTCTCTACTCCTCCCTTATCATGTCCATAATAGAGTATAATGTCTGGCAGGTGGTTTAGAGGATTAAGGAACGGCTAATGAGCTGTTTCCTATGGTCCAGAAGTACAATGTTTGATTCCCCCAGCCTGCATTGCCTGCCTGTATGACTGAGCAAGTCACTTAACCAAATAGCTGGGCTGACTGTGAAAAAGGTCTATAGAGAGCACAGCTCTACCCCAGAAAACAAATACAAATAAATAAATGGCCCCTTTGGTATTTAGTTGTCTAAGCATATGACCCAGCTTGAGGGACTGCAACATTTCCTTACTAAGATAATTAAGGGTATGCCTTCTCTGACCTACCCAGATCACCTTAAATCACATTCTCTCTCTCTCTCTTTTGTTTCCTACAGATTCTTGAGGGTGATCACTGTATAGCCTACAGAGCCTCATAGGATCCAGTCCTGTGTGTCCTCCTGTGGATCTACTTCACATGACCGAAAACTCAAAATACTGAATTTCATTTGACTGAGACCACAATACCTAATTGTAAAAATACTGAAAACTTACTTGACTGAGTCTCATTATACCGAAAGCTTACAATGCTGAATTTCAAAAATACTGAATTTTACGCCATAGCCATTCACACTTTCAACACCAATGACTATATAAACCCAAACTAGGTGGGGCTATGCCCCCCAAACTCCCCAACTATATATATTAACTCAAGGATTGCAGTACAGCGGGGAAAAGGTCATATACCTTTTACTTACCTTACAGTACTGTACACATTGCCACTAGTGCCGGGAGTGCACGAAACGTCTGCCATATTACTTTAGATACTTCCCATAAAAATGTAGAGAGACATACCCATATTTAGAAACACTGCAACACTACTTTCTATACGCTACTATCGGTATTCTGACAGTCTGCACTTTAAGTTACAATAATTTTTTTTATCACAAGTAAGTCACAGGTGAAGGGAAACACACTTCTCGACTATGACTTAAAATTCAGTATTTTGAAATTCAGCATTGTAAGCTTTCAGTATGAGACTCGGTCAAATGAGTTTTCAATATTTTGAAAATTAGGTATTGTGGTCTCAGTCAAATAAAATTCAGTATTTTGAGTTTTCAGTCATGTGAAGCAGATGACCTCCTGCATATCCACAACATTTTTAACATCCTAAACACCTGCTGAAGAGATCTTAATATCCACAAAAATATAAGTAGGACCTGCTGGTGAGATAGATTAATATTCCAGAGAAATCTCTCTTTTATGGAATAGACTTCTTTCAGATATAAAGCAAAGTAGCTCCTTGATCCTCTTTTAGCCTAATCATGGTGAATAGATGGATATTTATAAATGCACCATGGTTCTCCTCTCATCATTATAAAGGGTCAAAGCTAGGTGTAAATGTCAGTGGGCACCTAGAGTTCAGGATACTGTGGCTAGGCAAATAAAAGTCATCTTGTTCAATAGCATACTATTAACTTATGAACCTATTCTGGCTTCCATTCACACTTGGTATGTATGAAAGAGCTATCTCAAAAATTATTTAATTTATTTGGAGCAATCTCCCAGGGAGCATTGGGAATACAGACCAACTCCTGAATTTCAAGAAAACATTCAGAAACAGTTTGTTCTAAAAAAGTGCTCTAGAGACATGGACTAACACAATGGTACACCGATTCTAAGGTTTTACTATGCTGGAGGATCCATTCTAGAATCGACTATGAGACAGCAAGAGTGATGCAAACATAATTATCGCCACCCCCCTTTTTTTGTACAGTCATGTTATGCCATATTCATAAGCTTTTTCCTAGTTCATTCCACTGTATTAACATCATGTTGCTATGAACTGTGCAGTATGTTTCCATACAATTCTGTATTTATAATTTAGGGCTAACGCTGAGCACACAATTTTAGACTTGAAGCTCTTTATGAGAAAATTAAATCTTGACATTTTGTATGGCACGAATGATGGTCATTCACACTTTTGAATGGATTTATGAAAAGGAGATTAGTGATTTATTACAACAAAGGTGCCAACACTGCTACTATAATTTGTCATCTTATGAAAAGGATATTTTAACATCTATTACACAAGATGTAAACATGGGCGCCGGAACCCATAGAGCGAGCGGGGGGGGACCCCACTTTTGCAGATCATCCATACCTCTGTCCCTTTCATTTTCTATGCCTCCCACTGCTGTGATGACGCACGTATTTCCAGTTTTGCGAGCGGGAACAGATTTATTCAGAAGCAGCTGCCTGCAGAAATGGAAAGGATTTATTCTCAGAAGTGTAATGGAGCAGGTTAGCTGCTGCATCTGGACAGGAACGGACAGAAGCTTAATGCTCAGAGAATGGAGTCTATCAGAGTGAGTACACTGTTGCTGGACTGTATATTGTTGCAGAGAGGTGTGAGTGTATTGTTGCAGAGAGGTGTGTGAGTTTGTGTGTGTGTGTGTGTGTGTGTGTGTAAATGCCCCCAGCAGGATACATCTGGTGGCTAGAGGTACTCAGGCTCAAACCTTGTTCCTTGGGTACAGGTAAAAATAGCCTAAAGTCCCTAGCCACCATCACTTGTGAATTTATGCCTCTGGTTTTGCAGGACTGGTAAAACAAAACCTTTTATTCTAGCAATTTGCTAAGGTTATAAAATCAGTATTTGAAATGTGTCCTTATTTGGGGGCTGTATTCCCCCATTATTGGCTTTGTTCTGTATTTTTGTGCTAAGAGGTTGAGAGCTATGGTGAGAAGTGAGAACTGTATTCACTAAATGATATGATAACCATTTAAGTTTGTCTTCCTGTCTTTCAAGAAACTGCTGGTTTAGCTTAGTGGTATGTTGCTCTGACTGTAGTGCACAAGGTTCGGGGTTCAAGACTTGGCAGTGAAATGCATGGATGGTAACAACATTTTATGCAAGCAACTTTCCAAAATTATACACACAATGTTTAAAATGTGTCCCTGGTTTTTGTCCTTTTGCCACCCCCCCCCCCAATTGAAAATAAATTCAAGAAGCTGTGCAACATGCCTATGGCTTACACTGTACTGGCATTCTGTATTTATATATTGTGTTGAAGTAGACTGTTATCATGGAAATGTTCTGAATAGAGCAGTTTTGTCATTATTAGTGCATGCATTTTGCTTCTTTGCCTACTGGAAAAATGTTCAAACAATAAATTTAAAATACAGTTGTGTGTGGAAGTAGACCTTAATGATGGAATATTCTGATTAGGGCAGTTTTGTCATTATTGGTTAATGCATTTTTGTTTCATTGCCTACTGGAAAAATGTTTAAAAATTTAAAATGCGCTCTAACTTAAGTGTGCTGTATTATACAAGGAATATAATTTAATACAATCAGGAAGGTGACTCAAGGAATGCATACATGTATGCATGGCCCTAAAATATGTTTGAAAACAGCCCAGAGGAAAGTGTGAAAGGCTCAAAATCATGGGCAAATGTTAAGCTTTACTCTTGTTACCAAAGCAATGAATGAAGGTAAAACAGTTCACACCAAATTACCTTGACCTGGCCAAGCCTTTTGATACAATCCCCTACGCAGCTGTAGTACAAAAGATGAATAATGTAGGAGCAAACACTTACAACACCAGCTGCATTGCCAACTTGCTCACAGGATGCAGGAGATCAAAACAGGGGAAGAGACCAGTCACCAATGGTGTCCCCCAGGGTTCGGTGCTGAGACTTTTTCTGTTTGGCATATACATCTCAAAAGTAAAAGGAAATACCAAAGAGCTTTGGCCAGCTAAGTTTGAGATGACTGCAAGCTAGGAGAAGTTATTGAATTCCCAAATGACTTAACCATCATGCAGGAAGGTTTGTCCCAAATAATAACTGGTGTCAAAATCATGACAATGCCCTCTGAGAACTGATCCAGTTGTTTGGCATTTGGGAACTTGTGTGTAAAGTCACCTAACTTTTGCCCAACATGTGCCCAGAGTCATAGGAAAGCCTTTCTATATTGCACAGCTTATAAACAAATTGATTGTGACTAGCTCTAGAGATGTTGTTGTCCCCCTTTACAAAGCTCTCATCATGTCAATCATTTTCTATAATGCCCACTTTGGTATGTATCTGTCCAGCCCCATGCAACAATTGGAATACCGTCAGATACCTTACTAAAAGGATACACGTCCTAAACAATAGGTCTTGCATGGACCACCTCAAAGATTTATTACTATACTCAGTATCCTACAGAGTACTTAGAGATGATATGTCTGGCATAGAAAGCATCCTCCGACATAATACAGATGGACCTACTGAGCATCAGCAAGTCAAATAGCATCAGAAATACTCAGTCCAGGTATCTAAACTGAATGTTGTAGAGAGATGGATATATATCACATAGGCTACCACTGTTCTGGAACAGACTATCCATAAAAATAAAGCAAAGCTCATCCATCCATATTCAAATGCAACTTGGATCTAAGGATGGGTAATAGAAAATGTACTCCAAGATTTCTCCTCATGCCACTAATGGATAGAGACAGTTCCTAAATGCTGCATCCGTTACATTGCCCCCTCAAATTATCTATGGTATGATCACAGTTGTTCTCACTAGGGCTAATTTACAATTATCAGACATGGGGATGGCTATGACCAATCAGAAAATGTTAATTCAAGCACCAAAAGGGAATTGGCTAAGCTTAGAATGTCCTCCAAGTAAACCTATGTTGTGGTAACAAATAGTTATAAAAAAATTACCCTTTTTAGTTCACTAAGTGCTCCTGTCACCCTCCCCAAGCCTTTAACAGCTTCCAGCGCCTATGCATGTAGACATTAGATGCATGCATTCTGATAAAGATGGAGGACTTGTTATTATGTACAACCTTGATTATCAGGGTAGAATGCTCAACTTGTTATGTGACAATGCTGTTTCTAATGTTGTTTCATTAAATGAGATAAATATAGCTTGTAGGGCTGTGAGAATAGCATTGGAAGAGCTGTTTCTGTTTGAGCAGTTGCCACAAGATTTATACGGGTTTCTAAGAGTGCAGGACGCTGTTATCCCGAGAATTGTTGGTATCCCAAAGTTACACTCGAGCATCAAGGATCCACCTCTACGGCCTATTGTGGCTTCAGCAGGATCCATCACTGAGCCACTGGCCAAATTTGTTGATACAAAACTTATAGGTTCATAGGTGGGTACTAGGCTATCTGCCTGAAGGCATTTATAAGCCTAGCCAGAATGTGTTGGCTTTCGCCACCCCCTTAGATTAGTTCCCTGTGCCTCTGTCCAGCAGAGCCACTGAAGTGATCCCTGAGGTAAACTTTCTGTTTCCCATCCACTCGTCAAGGTTTCTTTTGAAGAGTGTTAGTGAGGAGCTCTGCCTAATGTAGATTGGGATCTTGTTCCAAAGCATGGGAAGTCTCTGGGACAGGAATCTATCCCTCCAGCATGTCCTATTTATTGTTGTGGTGAGGTTTAGATCCCTAGAGTGTGTGGCTCGAGGGGATAAGGTTTTCTTTAGGTGGAGCATGTCCATCAATTCTGGGTTGGACATGGCCTTGTATGTCAGGCAGAGATCACCTCTGAGTAGGTGGTATGCAACCGAGTGCAACTGTAGTTTCTTCAGTTGAGCTGCATAGGGCATCTGTTTGAGGCCATTGATCCTCTTGGTGAGGTACTTTTGTGGTTTTTCCAGCTGTTGCAGGTGTCTTGTAAGGTACATCCCAAATGGGACGTTATCATCTATGATGGGTCTGATGAGTGATGAGTAGAGGGGCACAATGACTTCTCTTGATCTGGATGCGAACCCTTTTGTGATTAGGTGGGCCACATAGAAGGATTTTCTAACCACTTTGGCAATGTGATTATCAAAGGTGAGATTACTGTTTACTTGGGTCCCCAGATGCCTTATTACGTCTTCTGTATTTAGGGGACTACCACCTATGTGGTAGTTTGTGAGTACTTTGTTTTTTTCTAAAGGGGATGACTATGCACTTTTTGCCATTTAGCTTGAGGCCATGATTTTGACACCAGGTATCCGTCTCAGTGAGACCTTTTTGGAGGATGTCTGTGTCAGCCGGAGAGTCAATTAAAGCCCCTAGTTTGCAGTTGTCTGCGAACTTGGTCAGCCATAGTCCTCCTGTGCTTGCCTGTACCTCTGAGAAGTATACGCCAAACAGGAGGGGTCCTAGGACTGAGCCCTGGGGAATGCCACTTGTAACCGGTTTAGAGTCGGACCTAGCTCTCGCAACTCTCACCATGTAGGTTCTGTCCATGAGCCAGTTGGCAACCCATCTTGTGTTGTAGGGGTTTATGTTCAGACTGGTGAGCTTGTCTATAATACCAGAATGGGGAATGGTGTCAAAGGCCTTAACGAGGTCTAAGTAGGCTGTGTGTACCACCTTTCCCTTGTCTATAGCCTTGGTAACTGTCTCAAAGAAGTCCACCAGGTTTAGGAGACATGATCTGCCCTTAACAAAGCCAAACTGGTTAGGGTCCAGTGTTTGGAGGTTCCCAATGTCTCGGTTAATGAGTTCCATGATGATGTGCTCCATAGCCTTGCAGACCAAGCTAGTCAGACTTATAGGGTGATAGTTCCCGGGGTCTGTTGTGGCTCCACCTTTGTGGAGCGGAATAACTGTTGCTGTGCGCCACTCTATGGGTATGTAGCCTGTGGAGAGGCTAAGTTTGAACAGTGTATTTAGCTGAGGGGTTAGTTCGTCTTTGAGCTCATGTTGGACACAGCCTGGGACACCGTCCAGTCCCATTGATGCTGTGTTTTTGGCTTTGGAGAGGGCTGTTTTAACCTGAGTGTCTGTGATTTCAGGGACTCTACATTCTTCTGGTATGGTTATGGGCCCTTTTGGGTGTGAGAGGGGGATGAAGTTTGCGCTGAACCTGTCTGCCTGGATGTTGGCGATATAGGTCAGTTCAGTTTATTTTGTGCCATTCTGCACTAACTCCGAGCAGATCTGAGCATTGCCACTTAGATTCTTGACATAGCTAAAGAATGCTTTGTGGTTATCTTTGGAGTCCTTGGCAATTTTTCTTTCAAAGCTCGTCTGGGATGATTTTATGAGGGATCGTAGTTTCTTGCTGATACTGATCAGGGATGTCTTCCCTTCTTGAGATTTTACTCTTTTCTGTACTAGTTTCCTCCTTCTGTTGTATAGCTTGTTTATGGCAGGAGTCCACCAGACTGGTTTCCTTTTCTTGGTGGAGTGAGTCTTGGTTTTGCTTGGGATGGCACGATCCATGCATTCTTGTAGCTGCCCGTAGAATGCATTAGTAAAGGATTTTGCAGCTTGGACAGTGTTATCCTTCAGCTTGAGGGCTTTGAAACTTTCCACCTTGGTCTTAAGTAACGTGAAGTTTGCTTCTGAAAGGTTTTTCACAGTGGCTTTCTTGTCCGAGAGTGGGGGCAGAATATGGATATCCAAAGTGATTTGTTTATGGTCAGATCTAACCAGCGAGGGGTTGACCTCTGGTGTGGAACACCGGTTGCCCATGTTGGTGATGACCAGGTCCAATATGTTGTCACCTCTGGTGGGAGTGTTGACCAATTGAGCCAGGGCATTTTAGTTTATAAATTCTAGGAAAAGTTGGGCAAGGGAGTTAGTACTTGAGTAGTTCTCCCAGTTAATGTTTGGGTAATTGAAATCACCCAATATTAGGGTGTTTGGTAGGACCTTTATGTTTCCCAGTGTTTCCAGAAATGTGGAATGGGGGTCCTTGGACATGGTGGATCATCTGTAGCAAGCTACAATTTGAATTGCAGTTTTGCCCATTGTTAGTTGCAAGTGGATGATCTCTGAAGCATCGTGCTGTGCCACTAACCTGGAGGTGTGGGTATCCTTGATGAATATGGATACGCTGCCTCCTTTTGTATTTCGGTTTGGGTTCTGTGGCCAAAATGTATGGTATGAGTTGTAGCCTGGTAGTGCTGGGGTGCTCTCTGGAGCCTTAGACCAGGTTTCTGTTATTGCACATATATCGATTTTCTCCATACTGAGGAGTGCCTCGAGTGTATGCATTCTGAGGTTTAGAGTTCTGGCATTGAGTAGCATTACCCTCAGTTTTGTGTTACTTGTGCTATTTATGGTGGTGGGTTTGTCTTTTGAGCCTTGCTTAAAAAAAGGCACTATGGGGATGGCAAGAGCCTTGGCAGTATTCGAAAGCCTAAGGGTGACAGGTGCAAGCCGTCTCTAGTGAAGCAGAGTAGCTTGTCAAGCATGTCATCCCAGGTGGACAGACACTGGATCCCCTTTGAATGACACCAGAAACTTAGCCAATTGTTGAAATCGAGAATTCTTTCTTTATACCGTGGTATCATTCTTGGTGAGGGCAAGATGCTACTCAGGGTCAGGGTCATACCGGCCTGAGCTAAGTGATCAGAGAGCTCTTCCATGTCTCTTTTCATGTAGTCCAGTGAGGTACGGCTCAGGTCATTCACACCAACATGGACAATGACAGAGTCATATTTGTACTTGTTGTGGAGTGACCTGAGTGCTTGTGTTATGTGGCGGGTTCTGGCACCCGACAGGCATGTTTAAACCTTTTGGACGCATCATTCGTGATTCATGGGATTTGTTGGACAGAATAAGGCAGGCTGATCATGATTTTCATTACTTTATTACTTGTGACATTAAACGTTTGTTTCCTGTCATCCCACAAGAACAAGGTTTGTTATGGATTGATGAGATAGCTAAACTCTATGGGGGATTAACACAAAATGACAAACATTTAATACATGATTTCATGGAAATAATTTTGTCCAACAATTTCCTGGTTTTTGGCAACAAATATTATAAACAGTGTTCTGGGGTGGCCATGGGGGCTATTTATTCCCCTGTGTTTGCAAATGGCATTTTGTTAAGGTGGGAATTAATGTCTTTCTTTAAGTTTCCACTTTTTAAGCTTTATAAAGATTATTATAGATATTTAGATGACCTGTTAATTTTGTGGCTAGGTAGTATAGAGCAATTTAATGAATTGCTGGGGCTGATGCAACATAGCACCGAGTTTTTGGATTTTACATACCATGTTAAAGCCAACTAAATTGGATACTTGGATATTAAAATTCAATGTTCACCAGAAGGAACCCTGGAAACAGGGATATTTAAAAAGCCCACTTAATGTAATTCTTTTTTATTTTATTCTAGCTGCCACCCATACCACCAGAAAAAGGGCATTATAAAAAGTCAATTTATTAGGGTATCTAGATTAACATCAAATGACAACAGGTACCAAGAAGAATTTATTGTTTTGAAAAGAATGTTCTTGGAATGCAACTACCCCAGCACCCTGGTGGATTAGCTGGCAGGACAGGTGTGGAGTGAACAAAATGGTTTATATGGTTCCATTTTTAAACATGGGTACAACAATAATCCAGATTTTGTTTCTCACAACAACCCATCCCTTGATTTAAGTACTAACATGGTTTTTCATTACTCACTTGATGCCAAGGAAATACAAAAGATTATCTTGAAAAATTGGTTTATTATAAGTAGTAATGAGGCTACACAGAGATTCAATGAGGTTAAGCCTACTTTCACTTTTAAAAGACGGAGTAATTTTAAAAGTATTTTGGAGAATAAACCTATATGCAGGATGGATATTTTTCATAAAAATTCTAAATGTGGAAGATGCAATCAATGTGACTATGTAGAATGGCACTATGAAGGGTGGCTATATGACAAAATCAGGGATTATTGCTAAGGGAGGCAGGTTTAATTGTTTTATGGAGAGAGCGATTTATTTTGCTGTGTGCAGACAGTGCCAAGCTTTTTACATTGGCAAAACCAACAACGCTTTTAATAAGCGTATTTACCAGCATGTTTATAGCATCCAGTGAAATGACAACAACAGTGCTTTAGCTAGGCACTCGGTCACCTGTGTGGGGTTTGATAAATCTATGTTTTTTGCTGTAGAACAAATTGATTTGGCAGAATACTGTGGGGGACTGGAAGAACAAGTTGTTACATAAAGAAATGCTTTGGCAGTTGAAATTCAGTGCCACTGTGCCACCAGGCTTAAATGAAACAGTTTCTATTGCCAGTGAGTTAAAAGAAAGATCAATAAAAATATAGGTTGTCTAAATGTAAGTTGGCAAAACACAAGCTTCATGCAATGTACTTAAGAACATGTGATTGTGTGTTGTTTTTGAAGTATGGTTTCTGCAAGCACAGTTTGAATATATATATATTATTTTATTTATTTTATTCATGATGTATTATTTTGTAACCGTTCACAATATACATTTAACTAAGGTGAATGCTAGCTGAGTATGTGGCTTTAAAATGCAGGACTTGGCTTCATGATTTGTTTTCAATTAAGGGTGTGGTTTTTGGATATAAAAGCCTAGCTGATCTAAATGCAACAGTTCTGATGATGTCATTCACTTGAAAGATGAAAATGCTAAACCTGTTTGATTTTTTTTACAACAGCAGTTTGATTTTAAACATTTTTAAGCTGTAAAATAATAAATGCTTTGTGGATACGAGTTCTGGTCCCTTGGAGCACCTGATTTATTTTATTTCTGGAATACCTACTGTGTTTGCTACCTTCTTGTCTTTTACTGAAGTTAACATTAGATATCTAAGCTTTAGCATTGTATGCATTCTTGTAAATGCTGTTTATTTTTCATTTCTGTACTTATTCTCTGTCATACCTTAGGTATGTATTGCATATGCAATCTCTGGCAATACCTTAATGGCAGTATTCGTTTTTTCTTGTATTCTTAAGTATGTTTCTTACTTGGTATTGTTTTTGCAATTGTGGTATGAGTCATCATTGAAGACGGTCTATGGGCTAGTTTAGTTCATTTACCCAGTTAGCAAAGTAGAAAGAAAGATACAAACAAAAATACACATGCAATCAGAGCCATACCTGGCTCATCTAGTGACCAGTACTGTTCCCAGATCTGGCTCCCCTCAATTTTGAGGACAAAAAAAAAGCAGTCACTTCCGGAATTTGGCTAGCCAATTCCCATTTCTAAAAGAAAAAAGATCCTGCTTTACTGCTTCATGTTTACTGTTCCTGCTTTTAAAACTGTAGCAAATAGCTTGCTACAACTAATATACTTCTATCCATCTTTTTTTTCTTCCATTTCTCACATTTTTATATATGCTCTAAAGTGCTTTGTAAGTTTTTTTTTTTTTTTACCCATGATGGCTTGAAACAGAAATGATGATTATAGTAATAACCATTTAGGAAATAACTCTAAAGTCAACTGTGAGGATACACAGATCCTGTATGGGAATACTGCCTGCATCACTAATCCTCCCAAAAAGACAGTCACTGCCTATGCAACCCTCTGGTGTTAGATTGGGATGAAAGCAGAGGTTCAAATGGCCACAGTCATGTATTTCAAGTGACTGCTGAAATACATATACATAAGGCAACCAGCTGTATATGTGTCTGATGTTTGATTGTAACTTTCTTTGTATATCTCTGAGGTCTGTTAGAAAAGTAAAGGAAATGATGACCACACAATCCCCAGCACCCACATAACCTATGGTAAATTTCTGTACACAAATATCTGAGCAGGGATGTTTTAGAATGTTTGTGGTTGAGGACAGAGGCTGTTATCAGTTTTATCCTAACAGGGTCATATCATATAACTCCCAGGGGCTAAAGAGCAATCAAAAAAAAAAAAAAATTTTTTTTCCTTTTTCCTCAACCCACTGTATCTATTTATACAGACTAGGGAGTGGAGGCCACCTGATACCTAGAAGATCTAAGTGTCTGAATGCCTATGACATACATTATGCCTTACCTTTGAAATATAATCACTTGTTAGCTTGTTAGCTACATTTTTATTGATCACACACACACACACACACACACACACACACACACACATCACAGCAATGTTAATTTTGTACTTATTTCAGCAAGTACATTGTACAACACTAGTACTGAGATCAGTGACTGCTGTTTAGCAGTCATCAAACAGCAACAGGGATAAGACAATTTTATTTACCTCAGTAAGTAGTAAATTAATACCTATCACTATCCCTGATTTCACAGATATTCCTGATTTTGTCTCATAATTTTACTCTGTCACACTAAATGAAGTAATCAGAGTTTTACACTTATTGTCTAAAAATTGCATGTTGATGCAAATGTGTTATTCTATTAACTTTTTCAAAGTGAATTAGAGTAATATATAAAATGTGTTCCTCATTTTGAGACTTTATTATGCTATTATTTTTATCACTGAACAGAATTCTTCAGCAAAGACGTTGAGAGTTATAGTATCAGTTATTCTGCCAGTATGTATAAAAACCCTGAAAAAGAATCCATCCCTGAAGATTAGAAGCATCAGCTCTTAAACTCCACAGTTTGCACTGAGATTGGTCACCCTGGGCTGCTGATCTCTAGTGCTTACTTTGCTTATGTTCATTACAGCTTTGTCGGTCATATTACAGTCCTGTTCAGGTTAAATAGTATAACTGAAAATTAATACACAGTTATTGCAGGTACCTAAAGCTGGCTATGTTGTTAATTTTAGTGAAGAGGATGTCCACCAACAGGGCTTAACTAGGCTAGAGCATTATATCATTGGTAAAATATGTAATGAAATTGTAAAGCTTGTTACCTGACAAAATACTGTTACTATAACTAAAGATCTTTGAATTTTGAAGGAGATAAATACGAGTTATTATTACTTACCTGCTTTATTAAATATACAAGCTTGCTGTACTAGCTTTTGTTGGTCTGACAGACATGTTACAAAATATCAAGATAACATAATACCACTAGCGCAGAAATTACTGCTGGTACTGCATTACTGATCAAATCATGCTCCTAACACCATCCGTTTGGGGTGGCTGCCCCCTTCACTTCACACTAGCTACACCTGTTTATGCAGTCCTCATGCATCGCGCACTATTCATTCAGCAGGAGTTACCTGCATTCTCTTTATCTGTTTTCTGTTCTTCCCCTTTGTCTTCTCTTCCTCCTCCTCTACTTGCCAGTGTTGTGTGTCTCCTTTTTATATACTGTAGTTTTGTAATTACCTTTTAAATTCTGTTACATCCTCCCTTCCTCTTTTTTGACACCTTTATCCATCATCTTGCCAGATCCATGCAGTTGTTCAGTTCTTCTGTTATTTCTTACACCATCTTCCAGTTCTTTGTTCTCTTCATTTCCACTTGCATTCTAAGCTCTCTTTCCTCCAGACTTCCCTTGTGCCATGGCTTCCCACCCCCATATACAGATTTGCCACATGTTTTCTGATTCGATGCCCTGCCATATTCTGTTGGCTTTATTTCATATCTGGTGTGCCTACAGGCATCTCCAGTACATGCACACACCACTCCTGCTTCTCTGCATCTTCAGCATGTATTTGTCCTCTTACACATTTTTAGTTTGTTGTACCACTTGTGCATTATTCTTAAAGTCTGATCTCCTATTCTATGTCCTTTGCAATCACCTCTATATTTGATCTCCTACTCCATGTGTCCTTTGCATCTGATTGTATACTCAGATTATTCTTTTTTTTTTTTTTTTTACTTTTCTTTATTTCCCTTCCACCATTCCTTTCTTTCCAAGTATTGTCACATTTCTTTTATGTGTGCCTTTTCTTCCTTTTCCCTAAATTATTCTTATATTACTCTGCATTTCCCCTGCTTCCCATATTTCCCCTTTTTTGCCTTTCTCTTTTGTGTTTCATGTTTGCCCCTATTTTTCTCTCCTTTGCCTATTGCTCCTTTAATACTAGGTGACTCAGTCACATTCCTTTAGTTATTAAGCAATACTGTTGCTACAGTTCTTCTGTTGTCTTGAATATTCTTTGTCCTCCCCTGCCTGCCTTTCACCTCATCCCTTTCTTCTTCTAGTCGGTATCTCCTCCATTCATCATCTTTATTCTTCCATCATTCGTTCTCTACCCATAATGGTGAAATACCTTCCTGTCTCCATTTTATTCTCCCCAGTTCTTCTATTACCTTGTCAGTTGTTGCCTAGATGCTTTTTCTCCATTCTCTCTCGCTCTCATTTTTCATATTATCTGCTTTATTCCACTTTTGTTCTGTCTCTCTCCATTGCTTTATGTTACAAGTTAAAGCTTATGGGGTATGTGTGGGAATCCTCTTCACCCTATTTACCTCTTCAGTCTGACATTTTGCCTTTGAACTCAGCTATTCCTCTGTCTTTTTGCATCTCTGTCAACGTTTTGCTTTTTCAGTAAATGATAAATTCATTACTGTGTGTCACATCTCAGAGAGTACCATCGTTATTATTGTGTTTATTCTTCCCGTAAGTGTGTAGGTCTTTTTTCCTTCTCTTTCCATTATTTTTCTAACCTTAATTCAGGTATCCATTAGATTTTTGTGTATTGCATCTCAGAATAATTTTTACATACATGTCCAGACATTTTGGGTATGGTGTTTCTTGAATTTGCTGTACTCT
Source organism: Protopterus annectens (assembly GCF_019279795.1). Taxonomy (NCBI): domain Eukaryota; kingdom Metazoa; phylum Chordata; order Ceratodontiformes; family Protopteridae; genus Protopterus; species Protopterus annectens. Next base: position 354,242,238 of record NC_056747.1, on the reverse strand, counting down.
TCCTTATCATTTTATTGTCTCTGACCTTACTGCTGCTGCCAAATATTCCAGTATTAGCAGACAACCATCCACCAACATGTGGAAATTGTTTTTTTACTCCTTCCTTTTCTCCTTATCTGTCAACTTTCCCCCTTACTTTTCCCGCCATGTTTTTCTGTAACAGGTTTGACCAGTCCCAGAGATAATGAGCGCCCCTGCCTTTTGTATATCTTTTTTACTTCCACTGTTCGTGAGTTATCTCCACTTAGTAGTATATCTATTTCCAGTTTATATATTGCTCTGATCCATCTGTGGAAACTCTCTCTCCCTCTTGATTATGGTAGTTCCCCACAGGAATGTTCATGTTTTTTGGTGGTCAGTGAAAACCACTCTTACTTTTCTTTCATCTTTCTTTTTTCCTCCATCTATAAATTCTAAGTCTACCAATCTGAGTCCACTTTTTTTCTTTTAGACAGCCATTTTTCCTCATTTGTTTATCCAACTTCCCTTGTTATGTTGCCACAATTTTGCTGCACATGTGTGTGTGGGATGGGCCTATAACTCCGTACTTTCATTGTGTCTGTTCCTTCCTTCAGTATCACCATTACCCTTGGATTTCTAATTTTTACTTGGTATTTTCCATCTCTTTGGTATTCCTTTTTTACTCCAAGTTAACTATTCCCATGTGTTCTCACCATCCCATTTATAGCATTCCATGGGGAGCCCTGACCACTCTTCCTGCCTTTCCTTTCCTTCATGCTAAACATTGCTTTTCTAACTTCCTCTTCTGTTATGTCTATGTTCCTGGCCTTTCTTCGCTCCTGACTTGTTCTATAGTTTTCCTCCCTTTCTCTGTTGCTCAGTATCCTCCCTCTTTCTCCACACATCCCCTTATAAAGCTCCCTGAAATGTTATGTGATCCTCTTGTCTTCTTTCTCCATCCCTCTCGTGTTATTCTGTATCTTATAATATTTCCCTTCCTTTTTGATTGTATTTTTTAGCCAGTTGTTTCTTGTCAAATGCCCCTAATACCATTTCTTTATACATGTGACTGCTGTGATTTTTACTTCCATTTCCACCTTTACTGCCTCTTCTTTACTTGTTGAAGACTTCTTTTCCTTTCTCTTCCATCCCGTCTTTCCATTCTGTTTCCAACAGGTTTTTGTTGCAGTTTCTTTCCCTGTTTGTTTTCCTTATCCATCTGCCCTCATTATCTTCCTTCATATTACCAGTTTTATTCCACCTCACCAGTGCATGCACTTTCCACTGTCTATTGCCTTTTCGCCTATTGATGATCTATTTCTGCTGTTCATCTTCTGTCCCTGTGCTGCTGCTTCCTCCATCTCCATGACCAGTGCTCTATCCTAGTCAACAAATGCAAACAAATAAAAATAAGTTCCTCTTTTTCCAGTTGTCCTTTTATTGTTTGAATATTATTTATAACCACTGCACGGTCTGATAGGCGTACCTCCAGTATCTCTGGTTTTCTAATTCGTCTGATATAGGACCCTTCCCAGAAACCTACTTAGCATGCTTAGCTGTATTCTGTTATTCCTTGTAATCAGGTATTCTCTTCTGTCAAGGTGTTTTTCTCTCAATAAGTCCTTCTACCTTCCTTCTGCCATGTTTTGCTCCAGAACAGGTTTCTTTTTTATCAAATAATGGGTCTAACTGTGAATCTCCTGTTACTTTAAAGTCCTATCTGTGATTTATATCACCTATCCAAGCTCCTTACATGCTCACATTGCCCAAAAATTTCCTTGAAGAGGTTTTCTGCATCTTTGTTGGGTACACATATATTTCCAGTTTCCCATCTAATCCTTTAACCTACCTTTCCAGATGAGCCATTGCCCTTGCCCCCTTTTCATCATTTTGGTTACTACCTGCATCCCTTTTCTGAATATTATCCCTCTCGGTCTCGCCCAGTTGATTGTCCATCTCTACCTTTAGATAGTCTAGACTTAGTATATTCTCTTTCCCACTCACCTTTAGCTTTGTTTACTACAGTAGTACTACATCCCCTTTCCACCCCCGTCATTTCAGTCTCACATACACATACACCCTCCTTCTTTTTATAGAGTTTGTGGAATCTCTTATATTCCAGGTAACTATTTTAATTTCCTGCTCTATTCCACCTCTGGCATTCTGCACCTTCTGTGTGACACCCTACCCCTGGGACTTCATTATGAGTAGAACTGTGTTTCTAAGCTCTTGCCTATGTGCATATAGGTTCATAGGTAAGCACTAGGTTAGCTGCCCTCATGAGCCATTCTAAGCCTAGCCAATGTCCCTTCTTGTGCTCAAATTAACCTATCCATTTGGTTAGAGACTGGGTTTACCCATCCCATGGTCAGTAATTATATGTTACCCCAATAGGAATAACTGGAATCATACCATAGATAATTTGAGGGGACCCATGCATGGTAATAAGCTTTTAGGAGCTGCCTATGTCCATTAGTAGTACAGGCAGCAGTCCTGGGGTACATTTTCTGTTTCCCATCAATAAATCTTAAGTTACGCTTGAAAATTGACAGAGATGAACTTTGTTTTATGTGGATGGGGAGTCAGTTCCACAGCAGTGGTATCCTCTTTGAGATAAACCTATACTTCCAAACCATTCTGTTGATGTTTCAGAAGAGGTTTAGATCCCTAGACATAGTATTTCTGATGCCATTTGACTTGTTGATGTGCAGTAAATCCATCAGTAATGGGTCGTCTGAAGATTTCTTGTACGTCAGACACAAGTCATCTCTTAGCATTCTGTAGGACATAGAGTATAGTGACAGGGTCAGTCCATGTAGGATATGTTGTTTAGGCCTGCATCCTTTTTGTAAGGTATGTCTGTGGGTATTCCAGTTGTTGCATATGTCTGGACATGTACTTGTCAAAGGGGGCATTATATTCATTGCCTGGGCTAATGAGGGCTGAGTAAAGGGGGCAATGACATCCGTTAATCTAGACACAATCCCTTTGTTTATAAACTGTGCAATATAGAAGGATTTTGTTACAATATATCGCTATCTCCTCCAGTGGAGGATTTGCCACCCTCTTGCTTGCATCTTTGTGTCCATGCGCTGAGCCTTCATTGCATTCTTTGTACCACACGTGCTTCTCTTTCTGTACCTCTCCACGTCTACCATCTTCTCACCATATACTCCTTTTGGTCTTTCATGTTACTTATTTACTTTCTGCTTCCCTCCCATGTTTCTGATGTGCTTTCCTGTGTTCTCACTTAGTACACATTAAGCTAACCTAGAGATGATGATTGCAATCCATCCTTCTTTTTTCCTTTCCCTCATTGTATTTCTGTTTTTAATATATATCATATTTATTCTACAGTTGTAATCTTGTTTACCTTTGCATTTTTTGCAGTTCCATAATCATTAATTTATGCATCTCTTTCCTTCTTTGCATTTTGCCTGCTTTGCAGTTGTACTGTGTGATACATTTGTGTTCTATCACTTCCTTCTCCAATTTTTTTTCAGTCCTGAATTTATATATTTCTACTCTTTCCAGTTTTTTTCTTTGTGCCATTGCATTCACTGTGCATCCTTTACTGTCTTCACATAGTCTGTTTCATGGCTGCTTTGTTAAGGAAAGCATTTTATCTTAATGTATGTCCATTGTTCTTTTTAGTAGCTCTTATCCCAGCTCGCTTTCCATTCCCCAGCTGTTTCTTTGTCTGCTGATATGTGCATGGATTACTGAAGCATTATGTTGTCTCTCTCATTTCTTTCACTTGCCTCTACTAGTCCATCCTGTCCACCTATTTACTATTTTTTTGTCTTCCTCTCTTTCATCTCTCTCGTACCTGGATCTTCCTATATATCCCAGATGAAAATATGGGATTGACTTCACCAATTTTTGGTTAGTCAGTCCACATCTGAGTCTCTGTAGATGTCCAAGCAGCTAACATGCTCCATTTTTGGAAGACAACATTCTGGTCTGTCAATATCTGCCTGGTTCCTCCTTCTATGCCTCCCCTTTGACTACATCTTTGCTCTTACTGTCTGCTGTTTTCTGTATTGCAGCCCTCTGTACTGCATTGCTGCATTTCATCCCCTCATTTCTTTTTTATTTCTTTCCTTTCACACATACTGCACTCTTCACATTCCCTGAGAGGGCAGTTCCATTCCTCATTGGACTGTTGCATACTGGTGTGCCTTCATAAATTTCCATATTGTTCAGTTTTTCATTTTATGTTGATTTCTTCTAACCAGGCTATTCTTTTGCCATAGTCCAATACTGTTGCTTTCAGCAGTATTTTGTCCTCCCAAGATCTTGAGTTTTGTCCCTGTGTTGTGCATTCACCTTTTTCCCCTACTTCACTACACTTATATCATTTGTATCTGCTTTCACTTTACTGAATAAAATGCATACTTTTTCCTCCTTTAGTGCTTATTTGAATATTGTCATCTGGTCTGTTTTCTGATTTTGTTCACTGACCATGTTGTTTTTTTAACTATTTTTCCTCTGAACCTGAGTATTTTATTTATTTATTTTTTTGTCCACAGCTCCAGGGTCAAGTCACCATCTTCTTCTGGGCTTCATTATAGCAATAACCCACGCCTGGGTGTGGGTAATGCTAAATTTACCCACGGTTGGCGTGGTTTGGTCCCGAGGGCGGCCCGAGGACCAAACAAAGCCAACCGTGGGTAAATTTAGCATTACCCACACCCAGAAGTGGGTTATTGCTATTATACCATGACATTATTTAAGAAAAGAAACTGTTACTTTTCTTAAATAATGGCATAGCATAATGCCTGTTTACTGCCCTTCCGCAGATGTCTGGCATCCGGCAGTTCTGATGTACTCGCGCCTGCGCGGTACATCAGAGTTGTGAAAGCAACGGAGAAAGCAAGATCTCCGTTGCTTTTTAGTGTCGCTATGTTAAATGAGTTTAACATGGCGAGACAGTTAAAATAAGCAGCGGACATCTCCGTTGCTTATTTTAACTGTCTCGCTATGTTAAACTCATTTAACATAGCGAGATTAAAAGCAACGGAGATCTTGCTTTCTCCGTTTTAACACTGCCTCGCTATGTTAAATGGGTTTAACATAGCGAGACAGCTTTAAAATAAGCAACGGAGATCTCCGTTGCTTATTTTAGTTGTCTCGCTATGTTAAACCCATTTAACATAGCGAGACAGTGTTAAAACGAAGTTATACTAATGGAAAAAAGTCCGGGCGACCGGACCTTTTTCCATTAGTATAACTCGATTTACAACGGGCACGCTGGCCAATCAGCGTGCACGTTTTGGGGGGATCATGGTATAATAGTGCTCCCCTCTCCCAGACTGGAGTTACAGAGGTTGTTATTATTCTCCAAGTAAATAAAATGGGCCATTTGTGCTGCTTTTCAGTCACAAACTATTTACAATAAATTAAATAGTATGTAGACACTGGGCATATTAGTACCTTACTAGTACTTTGAGAAACAAAACAAGCTTTTAGCCAGCTTTACATTCTTAAAACAGTAGGCTTATTTATACTGTAAATAACATAGGGTTTATTGCAGCAACTATGGGGCAACAGAAAACAGAACTGCAGTCTGTTCGCCATGTTCCAAGGTTCAGTTCACAATTGGGTCCTAAACTTCAAGTCATAGTTACACTTTGTGTAAAGTTTTACAAAGCCCATGATATTATTTACAAAGCTTAGCTTTATACCTTCAAAAACTCCTTTCTATCTAACAGACAGGGTAACTCCATCAGCCTTCAATGTAGAGTGACATTCCTGTTTTCCTCTCAGAACTGGGGTACACCATTATATTTCCTAAAAAGGCAGCTGTTGTCTACTGGGACATGCCTGCTAGCTCTGTATATAAAGGGCAGAGTGTTCCCAATACTGCCTAGCCTTAGCAGCCATCACTGTGTCCAAGCATGCATACATTATCCATTGGCTTAAATATATCCCCAATATTAAACATATAATGATGTTAATGAAAGTACAAGCAAAAAATCTTATCTGAGTGCAGAACAGTAAATTCCAAATGTCACTAATATGGAGTTAAGTAAACTGTGCCATTACGCATGCTTCCCACTTTCTGCTAAAGTGATGTTTCCAGCTGCATGAGGAGTGAAGATAGCATAAGCAACAGCTGAATTTCATTTGAAAGCAAGTCTCATACATTGTGCCAGCACTAGGGAAGACAATGGGAGCACAAGAAACTGCACGTTGGGCCACTTCACTTAGCACAGCAGGAGATTCGGTTGAACATAACATTCTTCAACTGGCTAGATAGTGATAAAATGACACCTGGTCTGGCAGTTGTCCAGATTTAAAAGCTTGTAAATGAGGGTGATAATCAGAGTATCTCTTTGGTTAATGAGTAAGAAGCTAGCCTCATGTATTGTGTAGCAGTGATGTTGACTGCTGTGAACCTTAGTCTGAAGCCTACAGATTTTATTTTAGGAATTATGTTGCTCTATCAATAACCATTAACTTGCTTGCTGATACACTGAAAAAAAAAAAAAACAGAACAAAATTATCGAAACAACTTTCAGTGAGCTATAGAAAGATACTTATTTTCACAAGGGTGCAAACCCCCCTACCTACACATACCCATTACATTTTAATACACCTACTCCAGGATTGGACACCTGTGGAGAAAAAAGGAAACTCCACTCTTAGTGAAAGTTGTTTTGGCAACATTCCCATGATCTACCAGCATATTATTTAAAGATTTTTGGTAGAATGATGTGTTCCCTTATTTTGTGTATTCTGTAATCATTGCTCTTTGCAGGCAGTGACAGGAAATATACATTCTGGGCCACAGAGTAATTTAGGTAGTGCACATTTCAAGGTAAGGAGTAAGACAGGCATTGTGTATTCCAGGGTAGAGAGTGAGGCAGGCAGTGCATATTCCAATGTAGGGACCAAGTCAGGCAATGCATATTCCAGAGTAGGGAGTAAGACAGGCAAAGCATAATCCAGGATAGGGAGTGAGATATACAGTACATATTCCAGGGTACAGGCAGCACATATTCCAGAATATGGAGTAAGACAGACAATGCCTATTCCAGGGTACAGAGTAAAACAAGTAAGGTATATTCCAGGGTAGGGAGTAAGACAGGTAATGTGTACTCGAGTGTAGGGAGTAAGATAGGCAATACGTATTCCAGGATAAAGGCAACATATATTCCAGGATAAGGGACTAAGACAGACAATGCCTATTCCATGGTATAGGCAGTGCATATTCCAGGATAGGGAGTAAGACAGACAATGCATATTCCTGGGTAGGGAGTGAGATAGACAATGCAAATTTCAGGGTAGGGAGTAGACCTCTTTTCCTAGAGCTTCACTTGCCTGTTTGGTCAGACAAAATATATATTCCATGTCAAAGTGGTAGAAATGCTAAACTTTGCCAACCACTTTATGAATGCAGGCTGCAGACAGAGTGGTAAGTTGTTCTTCCCCTCTTTCATTGCTGTTGTCTGCTGTGTAACCTATTTATGTACTTTCCCATCCATTGTTTTCTATATAGTCGTAATACTAAATGCCCACCCAGCAAACCAGTATTGCACTTGAGTAAACCTCCCTTACTACAAATTGTCTCCTGCTCATTTTCACAGAGCTGTCATATGCTTGGCACCCTCAACACAATTTGATGTGATCCTGAGTTAATCCTGCTCAGTCCTTGGCAGATAAGAGATTTATTTTATTGTTTTGCACTTCAGTTAACTGTTTAGAGTGCTACTGCTTTATTTTTGCTTTATTTGTTTTATTTTTTTTTCTTTAAACCATTATAAAGGGTCCTAATACTTGAAATTAGCCTGTCAAGGTAGTTTATGTTTTGTTGTAAGATTATACTCGCAAGCAATCTTTCTTGGTGTTATCACATCTAAAGGTTGTGTACAGGCACAAATGCTCAGAAACTAAATTTTATTTATAAAACTTTACTTAAAACTGAAACCTGTAATGTAGTGTGGCTAAAACAAAACCATCACACAGAGACAAGCTTAGAGTAGCTAGTTTTGTATGTTAAACAGCAGTACTATCAAATCTTAGCACAGTCTAACCTAGTGTAATGGCAAAGGCCAGAGATCAGCCAAGGAGACCTCTATATAACTCAATCTATAACCTATAGTAGTCCAGCCAAATACAGGTCCAGATAACATGGATATGCAATTTCCAAATATCTCCATAGCCAGCTTGGTAGATATGGGCATCTTAAGACAGTGTAGCAATTGTTTCATGTTCACAGACAGCCATTTAATCCTTAAAGAAATAACTACAGTATGCGAGTGATGGACATACACAGTTTCACTGGAGACAAAAATCTCATATACAAAGTTGTTAAGAACATACACACACACACACACACACACACACACACACACACACACACACACACACACACACAGACCAGCTTATGCTGAAGCACTGAAATGCAATCTTCCAAAACCTCAAAGACTTCTTAAGCCTATAAACAGTAACACCTAACCTCAGCAATCTCTAAAGCACTCACCAAAATGAACACAAAACACCACACACCACACACATGCATACACCTAATGGAGCCCCAAGTGCAAAGCCTATAAGGCAAGTCAATACATTACCTAGGACTCTTGTCATAAGGGACTCCATTGTACATCACACAGATGCCCCATTCACCAGGATAAACAAGAAAAACATAATGGCTAGTTGGTTATCTTGACGCAGGATCTGCCAAGTTACGCACACGCACTCAAGTCACTGCACCACAGTTACCAGTATGATTATGTTGTAGTCCATGTGTGTATTAACAACCTATGACATACTTTCCTGTACTATATGAAGAGAGACATTGTTGATCTATTTGGATATGTGTCTCAGGCGAGTAAATGCCTTGCAATGAGCAGCATTCTACCTTCACCAAGAATGATGCCACAGTACAAACAAAAAAATTACTGACTTCAATAATTGGCTTAATTTCTGGTGTTTTTCCTGGGGAATTCAGTATTTGTCAGCATGGAAGGACATGGTTAACAAATTATGTTTCTTTGCAAAGGATCATCTGCACTTGTCTCCCTTCAGCTTCCAAATATTGTCAAACTTTATCCACCCCCCCACAAAGATCTTTTGCATTGCTTTCAAATAAAACGGTACTAGTTACAGTCAAACTGTTACTTATAAGCCTGCCATACAGCCTGTTGAGCAGAAAGGAAAAACAGATTGTGTTACTTTCATTTAGCCAAAGAGCTGGGTTTCTTTTAACTTTTTTCCTCTTGCATGGATATCTGACCTGCAAAGGTATAAGAATATTGAAGAAAAGTTACAGTGCTGTACCGGATTCTGAAAGAGCTGTGATACAAGACTAGACTGATCCATGAATATAGAAGTTCAGTCTAGCACTCTGTAGGGAAAGCTTTGGATGACCATTCCTTTGTCTAGTTTACCTTTTGATGAATGTAGAAAGGCTGACGTGGCCACTGAGTAAGGGACTTTTATATTTCATTTTACTGCTTCTGCTCAAGCAGTTTGTATGTGTACATTCTGGGAGTGTATAACTGACTAATAACCAATTTGGTTTATATACTGTTTTGTTTGGTAAATGTGTTGTAATACTGCAGTCTGTGTTGTTACTAACATGCACAAGCATATTTCTCAACTTCTTTGCTTAAGAATTATTGATAAAGCCAAAATAATGGAGAGACAAGTGTGACAACACACCACTGCCAACCAATATGTGATGTGGATATCCCACCTCTGGGCCAGTAATCAAGGAGCCTCAATCTTCACTACTGGCACCTGTGGGGAGACATTCATTGGGAGGATAGCAGGTACACACACAGTATTTCCAGATGCAGCACTCTGCATCAAGTGCAATTAACCACAAATTTACTTAAGAGCACACAGAGACCAGAGTCATTCTGGGGCTGTTTCCTGTAAATTTCTCCAGATCCCCAGTAAGACTCCCCACTTGCACAGCTATAGAGCTAAGTCCTTAGTTAGGGTTCCAAGCCAAGTCCTCTAATGTTCTCTCTGTCCAACCAGTGCTTTGTGTGCCTGCCAAAGTAGCTGACACATGCACTCTTTGAGATTTTGATGTGTATACACACACACACACACACACACACACACACACACACACACACACACACACACACACACACACACACCCCTGGGAAAGGCTAGTACATGTTTACTAGCTATGCCCACTTTTGCACAGACTATAAGGTAGTTACCACTGACACCAGAACCCCTTGACAGCTACTTTAAGGCCCTTAACAAAGTGTGTCCAGTCTTACTGTGTAATATTAATATTAATACAAATGGTAGTTTGACCAAGGGCAAGGATGTTAGGAGTGGCCCACACAGTGTCACCAAATAAATATGCAAGTACTCTCAAATCTTAAATATCTTTACAAAGATCAGCCACAATGAAAGGTTTAAATATATTTAATAATAAATAATAAAAGAACAAGAAAATACTAAGTATATATCCATAGTGACATCAGAGTTCAGAATCACAGGAAACATTTAAAACAACATTGAAGGACAGTCTCCTACAAATAAAGAAAAATAATATCTAAACTAATCTTCACTATATTCCTGACTGAATCTAAGAGAATTATTATATTCCCTACTAACTTACTTAATAAAGCAAGGCAAATGATGTGGTGAATGCTTTTTCTTCTTGTTGTCAGGCCCAAGACAGAATACAGAATGCTCTGTCTCACACTAAGAGATTTTTCAAAATAATATCTAAAATATTAATGCTGGGATAGCTTGCAGGATTACACCTTTTCTGGTCATCTGACTTCTGGTTCCCAGGTAAAACCCCCATTGCTAGAAGCTGGCAGGACTTAGCACCTACATGTAAAAAGACACATACAAGGGCTTTTGCTCAGATCTTTGGCAGGTGCTGGAAGTCATAAAACAATTGCATTCACCATGCTTTCAGAGTAGTGATTAGTTCACCCCAAACACAATACAGAAAGCTTCCTAGTACAGACTTGGTGTCTATGGCTGCCTTGAAACCTGTGGGATAGCCTTTTTATGGCCTAGCCTATAAAGTGATTTAATTTCAGATATTTTTCTAAAGTTTGCTGGACTGAGATTAACCCTCCAATTTCCTCTGTTAAAACAGATACATTTAAACAGTTACAACAGTGCATGTAGATTTCTGTTCTCTGCCAAAGACACACTGTGATTACATTTCAAACATAAGCACTTTAAATACCTTTTTGACACACATGTCTGTACAAAGCAGTTTGATATACAAATGACATACAGTTTTAATATGGTATACATTCATTTGTGCGAACACACATTTCCGAATGTCCGTTTCTGCAAAATGTTTTGCCGAATTCCATCACGTCGACTACCCTAAATATAAATATGTCAAATTTGATATTCCCGGATCGCTCCACCGCCAAAACGAGTGCTACCATGGGTCAAAAAGGGGACAAAGTTTTGTAATTTGGCATTTTTTTTGCGGTTTTCGACTTTTATGGTTCACGATTTGTGGAAGCAGCATCGCAGATGTGGCCATCGAGCATTTGAATGTATACCTTCTAATACATTTTAAACACAAGCATCTTGTATAAATCATTTCAATATTCATCAATGGCATATAATTATTTACAAAATTCCAACTAGCTGTGCTGGCAGTAGCTCCTTTCATCACAAAAAATATCCAAAATCAGGGCAAGTTTAAATATTACTCTAATAAACTGTAATAAAATTACTAGTAGAACAACAGGCGTTATACTAGTGCATTTTCTGAACAACCAGAATTATGAAACTCTAATGACTGGCATTGCTGACTGACTGCAATCCACATGATTTATTGGAAAATCAAAAAAAATATGAAGGATAGGACAAAAATATGAGGCAAAATCAGGGATGCCCAGTAAATCAGGTACATTTAAGAGTATGAGTACAGATGCCCTTAACACTGATCCTGATTATTAGTTTCTGACTTGGAAGGAATCACATGACTTTAGTGCAGACATGGGGTGATATCACTGGATTTTAACTAAGGCTAAAATCCGAACTATGTTAGGGTTGGGAAGATGAAGCCGTACTTCAAAGCACTGAACTTTTCTGAATACTGGATTTACTTCCTGTTACATGTCAAATGGGAGGTAATACTTCCTGTTACATGTCAAATGGGAGGTAGAGGAGAAATTAAAGCTGTTTAATGTTGAGACACAGTATAACAAGCACAACCAGTGTAAAGAAAGTCAGCAACAATGGGATGTTCTATGCACTGACACTGCTGATAATGTATGACTGGAGTAATTCTCAGTAGTTTAATTCTAGGGAGAGCTGTAATGGAGGGATGGACACAGTAATTGTTATGCCAGATATTAAGGCCAGGCAGGAAATTACATCACAAGTGCTTTGTTACAAGTATTATTTCACTAGGGATTTGATGTGGAGCAGGTAGAGGTGGGTCCCACCTCTTCTCCACCATATTCAGTCTAGTATTTGAGAATAAAAGAATCTACTATATCTCTACCTCATTATCAGGAATGTTCCTTATTTTGAGTCTTAAAATTTTAATTTTCCATGCAGCTCTACGCTGAAATGGTCTGTGACACATTCATTGTTAAGAAATGTAACTAATATCCATGATAATTAATACTCAATCAAACAAATTTGTCAACAACACTTCTTATACGTGTAAAATAACAGTTTTTAACCATGTTGTGAACTTAGCTGAAGTTGTTCGTAAGAGTGCCATGCTTTCTCCATTTTTCCACATTATGAGAGGTAGTGTTCTACATCCTGAAGACAGAAGGCTGAAAGCTAAGGTACTTACAGAGGTGCTCATAGGCCACGCATTTAAGGTTAACTAGCCAAAATAATGGCTCTAACAAATACAATATCATTTTATTTCCTGTTTTAACAATAGTAAGCATATCTAGAAGTGTTAAAGCAAAATAAAGCAAGCACATCAACAGTTAATTACCTATTAATTCATAATAAGACTGGCAGGAGGAAGAGATCAACACAATCCATAAGCACTCACAACTTATACCATAGTCCACAGACATGCGCTAAAACATCTGTGCATGATGACATAGCATTTTAATATTAAGACATTTGCAGGGCTTGGGAGAGAAAGAAAGTTAGCAAGCCTTCAGTCCAGAAGCTTGCATTGAAGAGCATGGTTCAGTTTAATATTTATTTCAACTGACTGATGTCCTTGCCTTTCCTTTTATTGTAATGATCAGGTGTGCAGTAAATTCCTTTGTTTGTAAATTGTTCACAAAGTTGCTTTAAGCAGAAGTGAAACATTATTGTAAATTCAGACCTGAAGAGAGTTCTTTGTAACTTTACAATCTACAAAATCATTAGACTAAAATGGTGTAGGGTTTAGTAACACAAAGGTCAAGGAGGTTAAGAAAAATTACATGAGCATCCCTTTTCACACAATCAAAAATGACTTACCCTGCAACAGTCTTTGCTGTGGGCTTTGATCTTAAAGCAGGAGCCCACTCAAAAAGATGAACTTGTATTGAGATCTAGGTGAATGGCTGAAATGAAAACTTTGAATGGTTGTCTAGATCACCTGAAATCATTTTAATTCAGTATAGCTTGGATAGCTGGTGTTTTTGGCACAGCTAAAAATTGGGAGTGTTACCCAAACAGACATGCTGGCCTAGCACTTATTACCAAGTAATAATAGTTAAGCAGGCATTTTGTTTTAATGTAAGAAAATAACTTATTGTGAAAACAGTCAGCACTGGCATTAGTAAACCTCACATAAGCTGCAGCTTGTCTTAGAGATTTGTAAGCATAAACTCTCCAGATATTAAACTGAACTTTAACCACTGCAGGCTATTCTACTAGGAAAAATGCAGGAAAAGTACTCAGGTCAAACCATTACCTTTCCAAATCTCTTGAGCCTCATACACAGATAATGCAGGCAAAACTAAGCTGCAAGCAGACCATCCAGACCTATTGATAATGTTGGAGTTAAAACAATATCACTACATAGCTCTCAGCTGTCCAGATTTTGCCTCATATTTTTGGTCTATTCCTTATAAAATGTATTTTTTTCTGGAAAGTCATTGAGGATTGAAGTCACTAAATAATGTCATACCTATGAGCTTCAGACTTCATATCCTTCAGAAAATGCATGTCAGTATAAAACCTGTTATTCCAGGAACTCTCTAAGTTTATGTGAACGATATTTAAAATCTCTTCCTATTTTTGGGCCTTTGTCCCCCCATTATTTTTGCCTTTCTCCAGATTTCTTGTGCTTGGAGGTTGAGGGGTAGGTGTCACTAGCTTTTCATTGCCTTACTTAATGCACATATAAAACAGGCAGGTGCTAATTAATACAGCTTATAACTGTGAACACAATAAACACAGTTTGCATCTTGACAAATTCAAGCTTCAGACTTCATATCCTTCAGAAAATGCATGTCAGTATAAAACCTGTTATTCCAGGAACTCTCTAAATTTATGTGAACGATATTTATAATCTCTTCCTATTTTTGGGCCTTTGTCCCCCCATTATTTTTGCCTTTCTCCAGATTTCTTGTGCTTGGAGGTTGAGGGGTAGGTGTCACTAGCTTTTCATTGCCTTACTTAATGCACATATAAAACAGGCAGGTGCTAATTAATACAGCTTATAACTGTGAACACAATAAACACAGTTTGCACTGCCATAAACGATATGGCAGAAGTCATGTAGCAAATGCAACAGTACCGTCAGGCAGTGTTAAATTGTAATAATGTCACTAAAACATATAGGGATTATCACTCATATAGCAAATACAGATAGAAATGTAGACTTAATCATATCATGTAGGTAGAGAGTAACATGTCCCACCCTCCTCCTTACTGTAGGCTAACCTATGTCTGACACAGAGGCACCTGTAGTTTAATACTGAATATTTATTGTTGAAGAAGTCCTGCAATGTGATTATTAGACTGCTTAAGATACAAAGAGGTTGTGCTAAAATAAGTGTTCCTGCAATATAATAACACCACTAATGTCTTTTTTAGACTACAGTAATATGTACCTTGGCATTGCTGTAATGCATAACTATTATATTTATAACTAAAAGAAAATTACATTTCAGAATTTTGTTAAGTTTTCATTGAGGATAAGGAGAGATAATCAGATGGGGGGGGGCAAATAAAGAGATTAACACAGCCTGAATGTATTGAACATGCAGTTACACAGTCCATAAACTAAAGTGCAGAGAGCAGGCATGAAATAAAACTTCAGTGCTGCTAACATCTGAAAATAAGACCACTGCAGAGCTTGAGAGTCAGCAAGTCTCCTTCACTGCGGTCAGCAGTAGCAAAGAGCATAATTCCATTTAGTATCTTACTTTGGAGGACACTGAATCTTGTCTTTTTAAGTTTTATATGCAATGGCCAGAAGTTGCAAATGCAGGTTCTATTTGCCTGAAATGTATTCACAAAATCAGAAGTGAAACAGCTGTGTGAATTCAGACCTCAAGATAATTCTGCATTATTTTACAGTTAGCAAATAATTAGACTGAAAATGGTCCAGAGTTAACTAACACAGTGGAGATTAAGAAGTGAAGTTCAGCATCCCACTCATCATAATAAAAAATTACTTGTATATGGTAATAATCTTGACTATGGTTTCAAAAGAAGTCTTTCCTAAAAAAAGATATGGTGGACAGATGCGCCGGAGAGAATTAATCTCTTTGCTTAAAAACAGAATATGTACAAATACTGAAGAAATATCTTTCATACAATACTCAACTGATTTCACTCTCATGAGTCATGTTAATGGTCCTGTTTCTTAATCCACACCCTTCATTTAGGCTTTGGCTCTCTTTGCCAGTGAACAAATAAGTTTTGCCTACTTAACACAAGTCCAAAGTTATACTATTTGGCTAAAAACATGAAAGTGGTACTGAAACCTCTCACAATATCATCGCCAGTCCAACAGAATCTAAATACCCCCACAAAAATGTAACTATGAATATTACAGATTACAGAATCTTATCTTTCCATGACAATATAGAAAATATAGCAAAACTGGTAACCACAAATTAAGCCATTCTACAGATCAGGCACCAGCATACTTCTGAAACTAAAAATCATTTGCGGTGTCAGCTGCTCGGCAGGTAGCAGGCTCACCTTCTGATACGATGATCAGTAGGCTGTGGGTTCTATTCCCACATCAGGTGCTTGGAGTCAGGACTATGAAGTTCAGCATAACTACAGGGCTGCTGTACTCTTGTTGTGCCATAGTTTGGATAACATGCTCAATCAAGGTCCCATCTGCCTGGATTGGTGGTAGGTCATCTGGCTGTAAAAAGTTTTTGCACTTATTAAAAAAAAACAGTAGAGGTTCTTTATTAAATGTTCTAACATATTGCATTTCAAATCAAAGAAAAAAATAGGAATTTACAACTTTTTGAACATGTAACCATAGGTACTTGGATTATGTGTCTCCTACTTTTGGGGAAACAATTCATTCATTTCCAAACACGTATATCTGTACCTTGGATTGTTCGCTTCCCTCCTCATTGCTCCATTTTGTACAGCACATAACTTCCCCACACTTGCATCTCCATAAAACGCATATACTTTGCACCACTATTCTGTAAATTCTTTCATGTTCTTCTTTGGGCATATTTTCATAGCATTCATATATTAAACTGATCTTTTTTATCCAACTCAAATATGACACTCTTGTTTTCTCTGTTGGTACTAACAAAGTTCTCCAAATCTCTTAAGCCTATCACAGTCAAAAATAAATTTTATTTTTCACCCTCAATACAATATCCCTCATGTGTGCATAATAACATTTTTGCAGAATGTTCAGATTTTTTGCCTCATATTTTTGGTCTAATCTTCATAAAATGTGTGTGTTTTTTCTGCCAAATCACTGAGGATTGCGTTCAAAAAGTAATGACATACAATGAGATTCAGACTTAATATCCTTCAGAAAATGCATGCTAACATAAATCCTGTTATTCTAAGTTTATAAGAGCAATATTTAAACTCCGTCCATATTTTTGGGCATTTGTCCCCTTTGCATAATTTTAGGTTTTGTCCAGAACTGAGAAGTATGGTGTCTATGCATTTATCTTTTTTCATATTATATTTCATTTCCTTTATCAATGGACTTCTGCTGTGTACTAATCCCCTTAAAAATCCCACATTTAGATTCATAGTCTGTTCTTTTCTTCCTGTGTAAAATCTGGTTTACTATTAGTATGTTGAATATGCCTTGTGTGAACCTGATTTGTGTGGGATTCAGAATGCAGAAAACCCAGTAGCTGATGGTTGGAATGTCGAATAGAGATGTCCGATTGCATAACAGCAATTGAGCCAATGCAATCAAGCATGACATTCTTGGCCATATGTAGTCTGGCAGATGGTGCATACGTGGGCGATGTTTGTATTGAGATCGCAGGACAGTGGTGATTGGGAGATTTACCCTTTTCTGCACTGTAGTGTGATCTTGGAGTTGGAATATATAAGTAGCAGGGGTTGTAGGGGGTGGGTGCAGGGGGGTTTGCCCCTGCAAAGCATTACTGTTAGCGGTGTGCAGTACGGATCTGGTCCAGACGTACTGCTGCTAAGGGGGAATGGACTTCAGAAGTCGAATTCAAATTTGTTTGTATTGGTTTTCGGTAGTTAACCTATTTACATTCTGAACACTGGACATGTAAACCGGATTTTTGAATGGTTTAAGTTCCGATGTTCGATGTTTTAATAGTAAACCGTAAAATTCCTCCCTTCAAATTTTTATCCAGTCTCTATGAAGTAGAAATAACATAAAATCTATTTTAAATATTTATGTACCATAGTTTCTGTTGTTTATATGACTTTTTATGTCATTCTTCTATATGATCAAGTTTCTTCAGTATCCATATTTGTACAGCATTCTTTCTTTCCCTTTTAACATTATACATCTTTTAACATTATATATTCATAATTTATCCACAAATAAGCTCTTAAAAAAAGAGTAGGGGGATTATTATGATATCCTGACCAAAATTGCCTCTAGTTGGTATGAAAATCACTTCAGGTTTGTCTTGGAAGTAGGCCATGATTTATTGGCCTAACCAACTCAACAAAAGTAAATAAATAATAAGCACTACACTGATTATTTTAATTCTAAATATACTCAGAGCTGGTTCATGGTCAAATGGGCTGTAAGCAGGGTAATGGACTGGGCCTCCCCATACACAGCCCCACCCCCACAGCCATTTGTCTCAGCATGAAAACAGACTTTGCATTAAAACTTCTCTGCCCTTGAAACTCACATTCATTGAAACGGCATTGAAACCCACATTCAAAGAAAATGCATCTGGCCAGTGGTGGATAAATCCTACCTTTGGGCTGATTTCAAATAAAAGGCCCCTTGCATACATTTTAGGACTGTGCAAACATGCAAGAGTTCGTTTCACCTTCCTGATTGTATTCGATTATATTCCTGGTATAATACAACACCACTTGTTAGAGCATCTTTTAAATGTATAGTTTTGAACATTTTTCCAGAAAACAATGAATCCAAATGTATGAGCCAATAATGACAAAACTGTCCAATTCAGAACATTATGAAAGGCCACTCAACATTTGTCATTACAGTCCACAAATATCAGTCAATATGCACAATCTCTGCAGAAATAAAAGTAATCTGAATAATTCCACGTTAAAGAGATCTGTAGCTAATGAACAGATTACTGCTGGCAAACAGGTTTACATTTTAGTGTTTCATCTACAAATTCAGTGCCTGCTGACCTTGAAGACTTACCTATGTTACATTAAAAGGTAGTAAGCTGGTAATCTTGCAATTGGGAATGGATGGCAAACTGATAACAGGTTCATAGTCACTAGACATCACATCCAAAGGGGGAAATAGGAATTCAGTACCCCACCCCTTTAAAGTAAAGAACCCACAGCCTTCTGCATCAAAAGCAAATATGCTATCTGTTATGTATTCTAAACAACACAGTTGTACAATGTAAATACACTTAGCATGAGCAGCAGTAGACTTCTCTTCCCTTGAAGCTCACAGTTCCCTGAAAAATACTATTGAAACTGAATTACCTGAAAAATACACTTGAAGCTCACTTCCCTGAAAAATGCACCTGAAACTCAGTTTCTTGAAAAATGCAGCTTGGTAGATGGGATAGAGGATTCAGGTTTCATTGTTTCCTGTAAGTTACAGAGTTTGAGTCTGAGCAAATAACTAACCACCTGCTATCCCTAACTAGGGCATTACACACACACACACACACACACACACACACACACACACACACACACTGCAAGAAATCTGGACAAAACCTAAAATTATGGGGGGCAAAAAGCCTAAAAATAGGGACACATTTTAAATATTGCTCTCATGAACTTAGCAAGTTGCTAGAATAACAGGATTTCTGTTAATATGCATCTTTCTAAAGGATATGAAGTCTGAAACTCAAAGGTCTGTCATTATTTAGTAACTTCAACTCTCAATGATATTCCAGAAAATCACAAATTTTATGAGAAACAGACCAAAAATATGAGGCAAAAAATCTTCTGGCATTCTGCATAAATCTGGACAGGTGAGAGGTATGCTACCTACCTCTTACACACACACCACACACACACACACACACACACACACACACACACACACACACACACACACACACACACACACACACACACACACACACACACACGCACACACCTCTTACTTGTCCGTCAGTGGTTCACAGTCCAAATGTCTTCCTGTATTCAAATTCCGCATGCACTCTCACACATGTACAAACACACACACACACACACACACACACACACATTATTTGCCCTTTCTTGGTCCGCAGTCCAAATGTCTTCTTGTATTCAAATTCCACGTGTGCAAAAGAAGAGGTTGCGCGGACACAACAGAAGACACCCTTAAAAATACATTTTTTTTTCTTTTTTTTACATTAAAAAAATTAATCCCTGACCAGCAGGCCCTTTCCCAGCCAGCGGAGGCCCCCTCCCAGCCAGTGGGCCCTAGGCGATTGCCTTGATCGGTTAGTGCCAGATCCAGCACTGAATATACCGCATGGTTCCATTCTATCAAAAAATGCATGTGGTAGTATGTTTTACAGAATGATCATATCTTACAACAGAATAGTGTGCTTTGAATCAGGGATGTTGGCTGTTACCCATCACTGGATAGTGCTAAATAAAACTGGATGGATGAACTTTAAATAACACACTTACATTACTCTAGGCTTATGTTTGGTCAAAGACTTCTGCACAAACAACCATTGTCTAATTTAGCTTTTATGCTATGATGGTACCAACATATTTAATGCCCACAGCAGCCTACACACCATCTTGTGCATTGGCGTAGAACTCCGAAGACAGCACTTATAACCAGGGGCTGGGCAGTGAGTCATGCATTACTCACTACATGAAGTACTGTGTCTGTAGGAGGCTGTTGTAGTTAAAACACATCTGACTTTTCATACTTTCTAAGGTTTTTAATTATGAATAAAAAATGTCTAAACTTTGACATTGCCTAAAAAACTGTCCATTACCTTTGAATTTACATTGGATAGGAATGCCTGTAAATAGCATTAGATCATAATTGTCTAGAAACATGAAAGTGCTTTGAAAATGCATGTTTTTCTGCAACATTCCTCTAACTGAGACCTCTTACAAATTTAGTACAAGCATATTATTTCAAAGGTTTGTCCCTGTCTCCATTCCTGCAGATCAAACTGTTATTGTTTTATACACCTGCTACAGCTTAAGGTGAACTACGAACTTGTGCATACATCTTAATGTCTTACTGCACAAATACTGGCTAAAACTAAAAATTATGGGGAGGGGGGTACAAAAGCCCAAAATCATAGATTTTAAACAGTGCTCTTATCTACTTACAAAGTTACTAAAATAAAATCACTTAGCATGCATTTTTTTAAAGGATATGAAGTCTGAAACTCAAATGTTGCCATTATATAATGACTGCAATCCTCAGTAATTTGCCAGGAAACTACAACTTTTACAAGGGTCAGACCAAAAATATGAGGCAAAAAATCCAGACAGCTGAGAGAGAGGTATGGACTAGTGTCTGTTAACTTAGTCATCCCTTTATGTAATCAGTTGTATGGTAGATGCCTGCATCAAACTGAAAGTTACGTCTTGTAGGCTTGTATCTATAGGTGTAACTCTGCCTCTTTTTGTACCTAAAATGCATCTGTTAAATGTAATTAATCATTTAGTCTGTGTGCAGCTTTTCTGTCAAAGTCCATTTTGTAAAAGGGTTTTCCCATCAGGACCAATCTGGTTAACAAATTTTAAATTTGTTAATAAATTTATCTTTAGTGCCACTCAGAGCTTTTTCATTAAAGCTCATGTTTCAGTAAACTTTGCTATTTCAAACAGTCAGAATCTACTCTAGTGAGTTAGTAACAGCTAATAAAGCTACTCTTGAAGGGATGCACAATCCTCAAAATGATGATCTGGCTTTTTTTTCACAGGATCTGAAATTGGAGGTTGAGAAATGCACCTTGAATTGAATTTGAATTTGCGTAAGTTTCACTTAGATTTCGTACTCACAATACAAGCTACCTTAAAGTCACTTGTTGTGCTTATTTCTGCACTTTATTAACCTGGCTATTCCTCTCTGTCTGTGTAATGGGTAACAAGATTGGTGGGTAGAAATTGTCAGGGGCTATCATGAGTTAGTTTCTGGTAACACCTTTTGTATGCCTTATGTATGCATGGGACATGTGTAGTTGGAGATACGGACATGCAGAGATGCTAATGTAGTAAAAAGCATGCGAGCTTCTAAGAAAGCCTGCCTACTGCGGTCATCAGTTTAAGTCCCAGAACATACTAAGGCCTGCTTATTTCATGTTTGTCTGGTCTTTGTAAGAGAGTGGGTAAGTAATGCTTGCAGCCTGTCTCATCCCTTCATGAAAGAAGACTTAGCACTTGCTTCTTGTTCTTCCCCATGTGGCTTGACCTGAAGTGCCAAGGATGCATGCTACTGACAGGAAAAGAGTGGGACAGAAGGAAAGTAACAGTGGAAGGGGAGGATGCAGAAATGGGAATGAAAGATTTGAAGCGGGGCAAGGCAAAAGAACCAGATATCACCCTACCAAACAATCTAAAAAGACATTGCAGGGATTTGTAAAAGCACTTGCAGAGTTACTCAGCAAAGACTCTTAGGGAAGGTGGTATGAGATGAAGCAAGGAGTAGCCCAAGAAACCGAAGATGATAGAGTTTGATGTCAGTGGTGTACAAAATGATGGAAGTGCTGCTGAGGTCAACACTCACAAGACTCCTGAAGAAGAAGAATGAGCTGTTTACTGAATTCTGACACACATGCTATCCTTTTGTCTCTTCAAGCCTTCTTTTTCAGCTCCCCTTTTCCATTTCTTCCTCACAATGTAGTGTTTCCAAATACTATCCTCCCTTTCATTTGTGCATAGCAGTGGTTGCACGCTAGGCTACCTAAGACGTTTATCATACCTGAGGTCTACCTGTTTCCATGCTCCTGCTTCTCACCTGGGTGACACTCTCATTCTCTTCAGCTATTGCTGCTCTCTCCATATAAGCTTTATGGGCTCTCTTCCCTAACCAACATACCGCTACCATTTCTCCACATTAACTCTTCATTCTAAAAATTAACTCAATTGCCATATCTAATTATTCTGTCATATTCCACCTTATTCAGCATTAATAATTATCCCTTCTCTGTATTTTATCTAGAAGTCATCCTCTATAGTGACTAAAACTCTTCTGCAAAATCATATCTCCTTTCTGTTTTGCTTACATCATACTCCATTATTTTCTTTAACTAGTAGATAGTATCATATCTTTTTTTCCCCACTAACCCCCCATTTCCT